>NW_015506178.1:517809-559486 GCF_001515645.1 Sinocyclocheilus grahami | reverse complement strand
GATGATGTTGCTAAACACACACAAAATGCTTCATTCTGTTTTAATTCTTATTTTTCTGTATCTTTAATAATGGTGGGGAAGATACTTTAAAATGAGCTTGGTAAGCCTATTTATAGTACAGTAGTCAACATTTGAAGCGGATCCAAACTAGGGCTGCACGATAAATAAAATGGAATCGAGATCGCGATTCGACGTTGTCATGCGTATCTTTCAGTGAAGCACGGTTCTGTGATCAGCAGTAAATCTCCATCCAAAGGCCAGAGGGCGCTCTCACGCTGAAACTCCAACTACGCCTCGCAGAAGAAACCCAGAAAATACCTATCCCTGCAGCTGAATAAACATAAGATTCAACTGCTTTCATTGACTCAACGAAAATAACAAAGCCAAGACGTGCATTTGTCCTTTCATGTGGAGAACGGGCTTGTACTAGATTGCCACTGCAAGTTGCCAGCACTTACAAAACAAAACTTTTGATTTGACATTAGTCCAACTAAAACAAGGGGTCTTGTCTCATACAAGGGAAAAATACGGACCGTGACATGATTGGTGCTCCATGTACTGTTTTTTGGACTGCAAATGCTTGTCTCGTTCTAAGCAAAAGAATTTGACAAAAAAAGAAAACTAAAGTTACCATGCATTAACCAGAATGACATGTTGTACAATTGATGTATCTATCTTTATTTAAAAATTATTTGACCAGGAGCCCCTCTTGAGATGAGCTCATCTCGTTTTCAAGAGTGTCCTGGCCGACCAGTAGGCAGCAGGTAAATTCCTCATGACGATCCAGATTTTCCCCCCTCACATCTGAAACGATCCACAGGCTTAAGGCAGCCAGCATGCGTTCAGTACACCCAGTGGACCTCAAAACCAAGGTTAAATCAAACTAATAAAACGCCATTGTAAGTAAAAACAAGGTTGCATGCTATTGTTAAAGTCAAGGCAAGTAATTTTTATGTCATGTTTGGGCATTTATCCTATGTAACTGTCTTTATAATTATAAATGCATGCATACTATTTGATCAGTTCTAGAAATTCCAAAAGATGTGCTTCACTTAAGGTTTTTACTGCTTGTTGTGATGATGTTGCTAAACACACACAAAATGCTTCATTCTGTTTTAATTCTTATTTTTCTGTATCTTTAATAATGGTGGGGAAGATACTTTAAAATGAGCTTGGTAAGCCTATTTATAGTACAGTAGTCAACATTTGAAGCGGATCCAAACTAGGGCTGCACGATAAATAAAATGGAATCGAGATCGCGATTCGACGTTGTCATGCGTATCTTTCAGTGAAGCACGGTTCTGTGATCAGCAGTAAATCTCCATCCAAAGGCCAGAGGGCGCTCTCACGCTGAAACTCCAACTACGCCTCGCAGAAGAAACCCAGAAAATACCTATCCCTGCAGCTGAATAAACATAAGATTCAACTGCTTTCATTGATTCAACGTGACTAATAAACACACGACTACTGCGATATACGGTTTATCGGAGTTCTTATTATTATAGTTTTCATTCAAATAAAGTATATTTATAATGCAATGCCTTTATCACTGCTTAAATACTATGAAATATGTTGCATGCCTTATTCTGTGTAAGAAGCCACATCATCTCACAGAAGGATTTATTTCAAACACTCGACTGACGTTATGAAGTGAGTTTGGAGTAAAAAATATGTTATTGAATGTGGTATTTTCGCATGCTTTCAGATGGAGCAGCATTTACTTCACAGAGCCATAGTTCACTGAAAAGCTATGCAAACAGCTGTCATTATCGCGAACGATTTCATAATCGCGCAATAAAATTGTCTGCGATTTTTTTGCGTAACTTGTCAGTGAACTACAGCTATATGTAATAAATTCTGCTCCATCTGAAAGCACGTGATGATGATTTCCTGCTGATTACAGAACCGGCTTTACTAACAAAATGCACATGACAATCGCATTCGATTAATCGTGCAGCCCTAATACAAACCTTTCATCAAAGTTGTCCTAAAACCAAAATATGTTCTTGTCTTAGGACAAATTTGAAGAACATTTTTAATCCACTTCAAATGTTGACTACTGCAGTTACAGTCAAGCTACTTTCAATGTTTAGCTATCCATAAAGATAAGACACTTACCCCTGGTTTCAAAGACAATGCTTAAGCCTAGTCCCAGACTAAAATGCAAATCTGAGCTGTTTCAACTGAAAGAAACTTGCACTGATTGCTCTTAAAATATGTCAGTGCCCTTGTTTTGTCTCAAAATGCACACCTGCAATGTTTTTTTCTAAGTCATGTTTATAAAAATTACTTAAATGTCCTAATTGAACTATGGCCTAATCTTGGCGTAGTCTAAGCGCTGTCTGTGAAACCAGGCCTTAGAGGGGTAATATATTTAATACATTATTAAATATATACAATTTTATTAGCAATGTCAGAGACTCTATAATAAGACAGTTAATACATTTTTTTTTAAATGAATATCATTTAAACAAACTTTTCTTTATATAAAGAAGGTAACCTAAAATGCTTACTGTATGGAAAAAAAAAATTATAGAAGAGCAGCCCACAAAAAAGGGACTTAAAAAAACAGATAAAAACAGCTAAACTAGTGTTGCACTACTGATAAATGTAATACAATTAGTAATGTTGGCGCTCTATTTTAGCTACCTAGCTTTTAAACACAGATTTCCCACACCTTTAGACAATGAATTTCCATGACTTTGTCATTTGCGATAAAGATAAGGGTATTTGTATTACTCTTTTGCGCTCACAAAGAGCCAGTTAAACATTTTAACGCTGGCCTGGAAATTACCATTTTAAAATTCTCAGATATTTCCAGGTTGACTGTGTATTTGCACTTTACATCCCTACCTCTCAAACGAAACTCAAACTAGTTTACACAGTTTTACATGTTAGCAACAGAAGCTAAACTATACAGTAGGCAGCTTTCTCTCAGCCTATTTATAGCCGTGGTCCAAACATCATGGCGGCCACCTGGCAAGATGTTTGAGCTCAATGGTGTGCCGCATTCACGGCTCACTGTGTTCCACTCATTAATTAGAGAATGGGAGGCAGACTTCAGGTTATTAGGCATCTTTAGTGACACAGATACAAAGAAATGAAGCCCAGTATCCCCATTCAGCCCCAGAAGAATGCAGCAGAGGGCTAATGTGTCTCAGCGGAGGCCGTCAAGCTTAGAGGTGAAATAGAATGTTCCGTTCTGCTGAATGTCTAAGAGCATTCGGTGGAGATGTGTGGAGTTTCTACAAGCCCCATGTAATAGGTTTTGTTCTGAAAGAGACTGTGGGTTACTGTGAAATCAATGCTAAAGCAATGTTCAGAATGTCTTTCTTTATAGGTCTTCTTGCTCACAATCAAATGTTGTGGCAGTCTCAAAAGATATTTTTGCCAACAATTATTTCTTCGAAAACAATGAAACTGACAGAAAATTGAGAGTTTTACTTAAAACTGAGCACTGGTCCCAACGGTGTCTCAAACTTTGGTTAGATTAGCCAAAATACCCAAGTCTGCCATTAAGTTGTTATAATATGAAATTAAATTTCTCATCAAATTCTTCCAAGACTTTTGATTAGTACTCCTAGCAATTGTCTTTTTTACTTCTAAGGAATTTTAAGAGAAACATCTGAGACATATACTTGAAAAATTTTATTTTCATATGCATTTGTGCATAATGTTTACATTTTTATTCAGTTAGATGAACTGAATGTACAATACAACATTGAGACACACAATTTGGATACTGACAGCATCTAAAACATAGGACATTTAAGCTTGCACAGCTTTAGAAATATAATAGCGTACATTTTGCAATTTTATAGAAATGTTATGATTATTACGGAGCCCCGCACTTGGCATACAGGAAAAAAATAGTAGGCTAAATTGTGTGCACGGTTTACTATTTCGCTCCCTCAATTTATAAATTGTGCGCACAATTTAGCAAATCGAGGGAACGAAATAGTAATCCTGTGCACGTTTTAGTACATCGAGGGAACGACTTAGTAAATCGTGCTCACAAATTATTTATTTTTTCTTGTATGTCATGTGCGGGGCTCCGTAGATTATATCAAAATGCGTTCACCTAATTTGACATTGTTTTTTATTAAATTAGAAATTAAATTCATTGTTTTCTATATCATATGTTTTATATAGAGAATTTTGAATTAATATGTTGATAGTTTATAGTGAATGAATTATTAATTGACAAAATATTAATACACTGTATTTTTTTCACACTTGCATTAAATGCATTAAATATGATAGTACTGAACATTTATAATTAATGTGATTAATTAACTACAATAAAATCAACGTATTCTATTAGCCTAAAAGGGTTCATAAGAATTTTATGTATAAACATCATCAGAGACCTACAAATGTTTCTGTTTTAGAAACTGATTAGATTACTAATTAGATCACTTGGGCTTGAGATGGCATTCTTTCCATTTAATGCTACTTGGTTTTCATATTTTGTTAAGTAATGCAATGACATTCATGCATTTTTAAATGTGACTGAAGTGTCTAAATATGTTTTGGGTTACTGCAAGCCAAATTCTTAGTTTAGTACAACCCGAGATTATGTAATTTCCTGCAGAAATCCCTGTAGATTTGGTTGATTGCAAGACTTGGTCAATAAAACACGACACACAGTATCAACTCAAAGTTCCTGCAAGGGTGTCAGAGAACGTCTACACTTTTAACATATCCAGCAGAACATTTAATCTCTTAGAAGTCATGATAGATCTAGAAGGAGCCTGTCTATCCCCTTCTCCACTGGCCTTTTAGAGTCCTGTGAATAACATGTTTTTGATCAACTCCCCATTCACAGAATTCACGATACCGCCAAACCTCTTTTCAGACATCACGTAAGTCTATAGACATACAATGCGTGTTCATTTAGAAGTAGACTGTAGTCTCTTCAGTGTTTATCTGGATTCATTTCACTGTGGCTGCCAATAGATTACACATCGTGGCCTTTGCCTTCTGAGAACAAATACGCAAAGGCCATTTCTCTCAGGGTGGGTTGCAAACATCAGGGGCAATCAGTCACTATTTGTCCCCACACCAAAATGCATCTCAGGTCTGACTGCCTCTCTACAAAACTCACCCAGCCATGTTTACCGCTACCAGACTAGTCGATACGCACCACGAACAAGGAAATTGTGTATATTTGGATATGCAAGGACACGACAGGCCTGCAAAACCTCAGAGACGTCTCCAGGGAGGTCTTTGTCCTTACTGCGATTATGTACACGATATTCCTGTCCCCCTGAATAACCGTTCCTGTCGAGACCAGACTTGTTCATCCTCAAGAGCCCCTTTCTTTCTTCAGTCACATATGATATCTCTCATTTTCTGCCTCAGCTAATAACAAATGACATAGTGCTGAAACTCTGCGTAATTGGTTATTGATCGCTTCCCCCCCATGGGAACAGCCTTAAATAAAATATATGTATTGCAGTAAGTTATTAGGAGACAGTGTTTAAATTCCTTCATCCTGACAGTTACTGCCCTGCGCTACCACATTATGCTCTTAATAGCAGATCATATTGTTCGTATTTTAATTTAAGCCATCATCCATCTGGTGCTGATGGCTTATGTCCACATACTTTTGGCTATGTAGTATATGTTTTGACAAGAAAAGCATTATTTTCATATCACATTAAATCTTCTGTGCCTGTCCACTTTGAAGCCATCTTCGTTTGTAAAGTCTTTTTCCCATTCATTTTTATACAGGGATTTAAAAAAAAAAACATCAACAGACTTAAGAAATTCTCCAAAATTACATTATTTATAAAAAATAACAGCATTACAAGAAAAACATACTAAAATAATAACATTTATTACTGCCCTGCGCTACCACATTATGCTCTTAATAGCAGATCATATTGTTCGTATTTTAATTTAAGCCATCATCCATCTGGTGCTGATGGCTTATGTCCACATACTTTTGGCTATGTAGTATATGTTTTGACAAGAAAAGCATTATTTTCATATCACATTAAATCTTCTGTGCCTGTCCACTTTGAAGCCATCTTCGTTTGTAAAGTCTTTTTCCCATTCATTTTTATACAGGGATTTAAAAAAAAAAAACATCAACAGACTTAAGAAATTCTCCAAAATTACATTATTTATAAAAAATAACAGCATTACAAGAAAAACATACTAAAATAATAACATTTCTAATCGGTGAATAAACACAATCCCATGACTGGAGCATTGCAAATAATATTGAAATAATAATAATAAAATAAAAACAATAATTCAACATTTGCCATCATTTTTTTTATAGCAAAATACTCAAATTCAGTTGCTATGTATTGAAAACTTTATAAAATGCCAGTGCTGTCACAAAGACAAGTGATTTCTGAAATTAACCACTATTTCAGTGATGCCTGACAGGTAGTCGTGACAATTTACGCATGGTTTTCAAAATAAATAAATACAGGCTAGTAGCATTAACTCTATGGTATTTTTCATTAAACTTTTGCAAAGTTTGAAGAATAGTATTTATAATGCAACAATGATTCAGTGAACACCTGTCATGATGCACTGAAAAACTATTAGCATTTGCCCTCATAAGCATCTAAAAATTTGACTAAAATTGCATTCTTTCTCTAATCAGAAAAGTGTGTAATAGTCCTTCCTTAATGATTAAATATATAACAATTCTGCGCTCAACACTGCAGACAGCTTGATTGTAAAAGTTTATATGTCCCAAAGCAGCTGGGTCATGAAACTGTGCCTCCTGCCTGATTCGCTCTTACAGCTACGGCTGAGAGATTGATAGCCTATTGCTTTATGCCTTCAGCTCATAAGAGCCTTACTCAGTCATCTTATGTAACAATAGAGCTATGCTCAGCTATTGTATACAAAAGGGCAGTAATAGTAGAGGTTCATGGAAATATCGATATATCCCTCATTTATGATAGAAGCAAAACTGTGACTTGAGTAAAGAAGCAGATCTAAGTCCATTTGGCACACTGGAGTGAAGTTAAATTCATATTTGACAATAATCTCACTGCATTTTTTACAAACATTAGGTGATCAATCAGTTCATTTTCTTTATTGCTGGTTCAAACTTTGACATTTATTTCACAGTAACCCACAAATAGATGACTGTTAACTGCACTGATCAATGATTCTACTTATATGTAGACTATGGAGGACTAGCAGTTCCACAAATAAATAAATAAATAAATAAAATCACATAAAAATTAAAAAAGGCATAGTCAGTATAAATAAAAATATAAATAACTTTTCAAATTGACAAATAAATAGGTATTAAATTGTTTAAATGAACGTTTAAAATGTAGCAAAATGTAACAAACTATAAATTAGATTTCATATTTACATATTTAAAATTATTAGAAAAACTTTTGCAAACTGCTTTGCTTATTTATTTTCCATTTTCCTTTCGTTTTCCTTCTGCTAAATCAAATTTATTTTCACTGTTACATTTAACTTTGAAATTTTTTTAACTCTTACATTTTTTTTTACTTTTTTGAGTTTATTTGCCTTTTTAAAAATTATTTTTAAAGTGACACTCCTAGTCCTCCAAGTTTATACATGAAAATATCCTAGAATAGGCTTATAGGATCATTAGCTGCTGATTTTTTTCAGAGTAAAGGCCTGCTATTACTCAGTGAAGTGCAATAAAAATATGTGTTTGTCCTATTACAGTAGTACTAGATACCCTGCTGGAAAACAAACAGCTTAGACATACCTGATATATCTCGTCTCCTAGCCTGGCCAAGCTTGTCCACAGCTAAGTTTAGCTGGTTGTGGTCTCAAAGCCCCTCTAAAACCAGCAAACAGACCAACCTGACCAGACTAGGAGACCAGCGAAATCATGCAAACCAGATTAGAAAAAAAGCTTGACATTTGTTCTTCAGCAGGGTAATGAAACTCTAACCGTATCTATGGTGTGCTAGGAGAATGTGATGTTTTAGACTCAAAAAGTGTGTATTTGCTCTAGTGATAGTGAAAAACAAATGTGCATTGAGATATGCAAAACCATATGAGGTAAGCACCTCTAGATGTTGAATCCAACATCAGTCCGACTTCAAAACCTCTACTTAGGAGTGACTAGCCTCCCCTTTCTACATTTGTGAAACCTTTGTGCTTCTCCTCTCACTGTTCAACCCCCAAATGTCTTATCTCTGTCAGCCGCCTGGGTAATGCCTATATATGCATATATATATAAATATATATATTCAAATGGTAATATGTGACAACAAACATCAGAAACATTCATTAGAGATAAGAAAACCTTAATGCAAATAGTAGCATTACACTGTAGGTAGTAATAAAGACAATATCTGAATTCAAAAATATCATGCTGGTCAAAGATAAAGGCATATGAGAGATTACAGTGGCATGACACCACTGCGGTGGGGGAGGGGGGTTATGCATCTTCATCATCATCAGCAGCAGCAAAGCTTAATGCATTTTGCCTATGTTACATCGTCATTTTAGTATATTTATTTGATAATTTCCTGAGCTGATGTAACAAGGAAGCCATAGGCTGCCTGCATACATCGATAGATGCTTTGTTTTATAATACTTTCATATTAATAGTGTTTTTTTTTCCACATGGATCAGTATTAAAAGATGTACACACTACTCCAACTTCATAATATTACATAGACGTAGATGTTCTGGTTATGCATTTTCCATTATTTGTGCATTTAAAGACTGTGAAAAACATTCTAACTTAACATGTATTTATGTATTTATTTACTAATGCTCTGCTAGATTTACAAAACACATCAACTGAGATATGAAACATAAATATCCGTAAACCGATGGCACAGCAGACACAACACAATTATGAAAATGGCCAGCAGAACTATTCTGTATGTTTTCAAGAGCAACTACGTGAATCCAACAAAGGATAAGTGAACAAATATAGACGTTCAAAGAAAGAAAAAGAGAAGCTGTTTTGCATTAAGGTTTTTATCTTTCCCATACATCGATTCATCCAGTTTGGAGCTTAAGACTTTGAAATAGCATGTCAGTCATCCATGTTGGTGGTAAAACAGATTTTACTAGGGGTAACTAGCAGCACTGACCCCATCTAATTTTAATTTATTCTTTCAATACCGCTACCAAAAGTTGGTAAAATAGCGCAAAAACTCATCTGACCTGTGCAAAGTCTCCAAGCCCCTTTGCACAATGTTTAAAAGATGACAATACTAAAAAAAAGACAAAAAAAACACTTGTGTCAGTACTGTACCAGTGCAAATCCCATACAGCGACCATAAACGCATGCATTGTCACAAATACTATTTAAAAAACGTTGACGTTTAAATGTATTGTGAGATTGTTTTTTTTTTCATTGTCTGCCTAGACGTTCTCTGTGCGTATCAGAAACATTGACTTTTCACAAAAAGGACATTCTTAAGTATTTGTGCCTAAACTATAGCCATGTTTCATCCTGTTATTATGACACCAATGTGGAAATGCACTCCTAAAAATAAAGTTTCCAAAAAGGAATTTTCCCAGCTATGTCATAAACCATTTTTGATTCCCCAAAGAACCCTTAAAAGAACCTTATTTTCTTGGTGTGAAGTACAATTTGTTTAATGGAAAGGTTGCGTAAATGGGAAAGCTTCTACATGAAACCATCAATCCCAATTACAACAACAACAACAACAAAACATATTTTTAACCGTGTGCTTCAGAGAGTAACAGTCCACTTCAACAGTCTTACAAGCAACCCCCCTGGCAACATGCAAAGTCATCCAAAACACAATGCGGTGGTTTAGAAACACTTCTGATAACACATATAAAGACATTAAATTCAGACATTGTTGTTAGTTGTTATCACTGAATCAATCACATTTTTGCTGCTTTACACAAACAGCTAACAACAACACAGAAGAAATCCATCCACTCCCTGTGAACACAAAATAGTCCAGTCTCTAAAACCAATCTCTTCACAGCCAAAAGTCAAATGAAATACTTACCATATCTTTCTGTTCCCTTGTACTAGAACCCTCCATTTTGTGTTCAAAAACTGAATCCATACATGATTATTCCACATATAATTACTGTAAATTCCAGGTCACAGTAGAAAAGCCACAACCAATTTGTCTGTTTGGAGAAAAGAGAGTAAATATCTAATGTACGTAACCACAGCCCCAAAACACCTGCAAGGAGGAAATACAAGTGGAAAAAGGCATAGAAACCGAGTTAAAAGTCACCTACACTTCCTGTTGTGTCCAGAATCTTAAAATTACAAAAGAATTGTTTTAAAAGGCTGTTGCTATAAATGAAACCGCTTTTCTGACAAGTAATAAAGTTGCCTTTATGCTCTTTTAAAAATGAATTACTGAGATTAAACTGAGATTAAACGTTGAACGTGTTGCAGAAATATAGATGAACTCTTTGACAGTTTCTTAGTATAAAGGTCATCTTGCTTCAGCCGTTCTCTTCTTTCTGTGTACAGAGATAAAAAGAAAGTGTGTGACACAGTGACAGTGGGAAAGTATGAAATATACATTTGGAGAAAGGAACAGAGAAGGAATGTCAGTGACTCCTGTGGCGAAATGAAAAATGATCTCTTTGGGATAGTCAGGATTTCCATTCATTACCCTCGGATGCAGTTATCAGTCATGAAGTATTCATACATTGAGACAGAACCCTCTCACGGTTGGTTCTGATTAGCAGGACACCTTACACAGTTTGGATTCATAATTCACACTCCACAATAGGGATTATTAGACTACTGTATGCCTAATAAGTCTGAGATAGAATGAAACGTTTGCATCTCTTCATATGTAAATCCTCGAGGGTCCTGATTAATAACCTTGGAATTCAAAATACCCTTACCCTCTTTTACCCTTAAATATGAAAACACATTATAAAAATACAATTTTAAGATGTTCGATTATATAAAATATTATATACATATATGATTATGTTTATCTTATTGTATACAAGTGAAACAATCATAAACCAATTCAATATGTGTGCGTACTTGTTTTTACTATTTAGTCATTCATGTATTATTTTTAATTCATTATTAATAGCTAATTATTAATTTTTAAAATAAATATATTTTCATTGTTATTTGCATTGCATTTTTTTCTAATAACATAAACAATCATTTTTCTAACGACATAAACAAAGTTAGTGTACTTGGTTTAGCAAGTTGACAATTCTGAAAGATAAGATATAGAAATATAAGAAAGATCTATATAAATATAACTTAATTTTTATTGTCAGCATTTCCTATCAAGCTTTAATTTTGTCTAATTTGTCTATTTCAATGTATTTCAGACACATAAAACGTTAATTAATATTAGCCTTCACAAGGTGTATCATTCATATTTAAATGATATTGATGTGTTAAATTATATTGAGTGATGCATTCGATATTTAGGATTAGGGATTTGAGGCAATCTACGCACACATTATTAATCAATCACAAACAATCTCTAATTTAAGTAATCAATCTCAATTTACCATGATGATCATTGACAATTGATTTCAAACAAACTCACACATGCAAAATTAATGTATGTGTATGAATGTGCATTTGACGATATTTCACATCAGATCAAAAGCAACATAACGTGACTTCTACAAAGTATTACCACAGCCAATCCTTACCATAAGCATATTGAATCAGACCAAAAGCAACACAACTATACATACTGTACCAAACTGTATCATTTACCAAGATATACTTCCAAATCCAGCAGCTGACAGCAGCCAGAAGTTTTCCTGTAAATTAAAATCACGTATTACTTCACAGAGTAGATGAAACGCACATTCAGAATTCCCAATGGCTCTTAATGGAATTCATGCAAAGCAAAATACAGATGAATCCATTAAAGAGGACCGGTCCATGACATAGAGATTAGCAGAAAAATTCATACACACACTGTAAAGTTCAGAAAAAAAACTTGCCTTGCCTTAACATTCAGTTGTTGTTTTTTTAAGTAAAAATAAATGCAAAAATAAAGAAGAATCCAACATTCAACTAAAACGTTACAACATAAAGTCTGAAAAATCTTTCTTTCATGAAGTGTATTGCATCAATGCATCAATATGTCAATGTAGGAGGAAAGAAAGTCATGGGGTGAATTCGGGTTGATTGGGACATAACAGATTTGGAACAACATGATGGTGATTAAATGATTACAGAATGTTCAATATTAAGCGAATTATCTTATTAAACGAACAGTGCACATATTATAATACGACTTCAGTTTAATTCATAATTAAAATTGAATTTATGCTGTTGGTAAATCCTTATTTTAAATGTTATTCTCATCCGTTCAGGCAACCCAACCTTCTAAACGTCAGCAAAAACAGCAGGGTTTTACTCTACATACTGTACCAAACTGTATCATTTACCAAGATATACTTCCAAATCCAGCAGCTGACAGCAGCCAGAAGTTTTCCTGTAAATTAAAATCACGTATTACTTCACAGAGTAGATGAAACGCACATTCAGAATTCCCAATGGCTCTTAATGGAATTCATGCAAAGCAAAATACAGATGAATCCATTAAAGAGGACCGGTCCATGACATAGAGATTAGCAGAAAAATTCATACACACACTGTAAAGTTCAGAAAAAAAACTTGCCTTGCCTTAACATTCAGTTGTTGTTTTTTTAAGTAAAAATAAATGCAAAAATAAAGAAGAATCCAACATTCAACTAAAACGTTACAACATAAAGTCTGAAAAATCTTTCTTTCATGAAGTGTATTGCATCAATGCATCAATATGTCAATGTAGGAGGAAAGAAAGTCATGGGGTGAATTCGGGTTGATTGGGACATAACAGATTTGGAACAACATGATGGTGATTAAATGATTACAGAATGTTCAATATTAAGCGAATTATCTTATTAAATGAACAGTGCACATATTATAATACGACTTCAGTTTAATTCATAATTAAAATTGAATTTATGCTGTTGGTAAATCCTTATTTTAAACGTTATTCTCATCCGTTCAGGCAACCCAACCTTCTAAACGTCAGCAAAAACAGCAGGGTTTCACATGGCACCAGTTCAGCTAGAATTTCTATCAGTTGCAAATGTCAATTCAGCATTTTTTTTATATTCCAAAAGTAATTTGAGAAACCAAGCTGTGGGTTTGGAAAAGGTCAAAAGAACAGGGCAAGTCTTCATAAGTACGGTATATAGTACAGTATATAGTGTATATAGTGGTTTTGAAACAATGCTGATGTTTGGTACAGCCTACACATATACACAGAATCTATATATTATTATTATTATAGCATATATTTATTTTTTCTCCGAATAGTAATACATATATACATCTACATTGATGGGGCTGAAGTGGAGCACGTGGTTAGCTTCAAGTTCCTTGGTGTCCATCTCTCGGAGGATCTTCCCTCAATAGCTCCATACTGATCAAAAAGGCACAACAGCATTAGTATTAGCATTTGTGTGTGTGTGTGTGTGTGTGTGTGTGTACCTGTTTTTCTATTCTGGTGGGGACTTAAACCTGAATACACACAGACTCATGGGGACTCTTGTCACGGTGGGGACCTAAATTGAGGTCCCCACTTACCTTTGGGTAATGGAGGATGCCGCCGCTCAGTAATCTTCTGTGTCAGGTGACTTCTGTAATTGCATTATTTCATAATGGCTGTGTATCGTAGATAGGTGGCATTGATAACGAGAGTGAATTAAAAAAATATCTCCAGATGGATTTGTGTTGTACGGAGTTCCTTGGTGTCCATCTCTCGGAGGATCTTCCCTCAATAGCTCCATACTGATCAAAAAGGCACAACAGCATTAGTATTAGCATTTGTGTGTGTGTGTGTGTGTGTGTGTGTACCTGTTTTTCTATTCTGGTGGGGACTTAAACCTGAATACACACAGACTCATGGGGACTCTTGTCACGGTGGGGACCTAAATTGAGGTCCCCACGGGTAAACAAGCTAATAAATCACACAGAATTAAGTTTTTTGAAAATCTAAAAATGCATAAAGTTTCCTGTGAGAGGTAGGTTTAGGGGTAGGGTTGGTGTAGGGCAATAGAAAATACAGTTTGTACAGTATAAAAACCATTACGCCTATGGAGAGTCCCCACAAGCATAGCAAACCAGACATGTGTGTGTGTGTGTGCGTGTGTGTGTGTGTGTGTGTGTATACACACACACACACTAAAGTTGCTTTTCGTCTTAAACTTAAAATCACACCCATTTCTATAATTCACTCAAAACGCGTCACATTATTAAAGTAAAAAGCGTTGTGAAAGTTTCACACAGATAGATTTATTATCTTCAGAATATGAATATTTATGCAGCATCTCATCAGAATTTGTGTCAACGTAAATAACTACTGGCAGAAAGAGAATTAGCGTTAGTGCCCCTCGGCACAGATAAACACGAGCTCTTGATTTAATGGTTTCCCGCGTATAGCTGAAGGTTACCTTTGGGTAATGGAGGATGCCGCCGCTCAGTAATCTTCTGTGTCAGGTGACTTCTGTAATTGCATTATTTCATAATGGCTGTGTATCGTAGATAGGTGGCATTGATAACGAGAGTGAATTAAAAAAATATCTCCAGATGGATTTGTGTTGTACGGTTTTATTATCTGATTGCGTATATACATCGGAATTTCATTACAGCTCTGTCAAGACCTTGAGATCAATTTATGCCGCTTCCTCCAGCCAATCGCATTATTAAAGTTTATTGAACTCGCAGAGGTCGTCGAGGCAATTGTTTGAGGTTAAAACGTTAAGCATGATACTATAGCCTATGAAAAGACAATTGTTCTTTCATAATAAAAAAAAGTTGTATTGGAATTTTGTAATAGATTTCCCTTTATATTCCTTCACGGTAATCAAAGACAAGTTTCAAGCTCATTGTGGTAAATCTGAGAGAGTAAAGCAGATGTTAGTAGTCCTACTGTACAACCCCACTTCCAGAGAAGTTGGGACATTTTGTAAAATGCAATAAAATCAAGAATCTGTCATTTGTTCATTCTCTTTAACGTTTATTTAATTGACAAAAGTACAAAGGAAAGATTTCCGAAGTTTTCACTGACCAACGTAAATGTATTTTGTAAATATGAACACATTTTGTTTTTGATGGCTGCAACACACTCCAAAAAAAATTGTGACTTTTGAACAAAACATGTTGTATGTTGAACAAAAATACACATATTCTTTATCACAAAATTCCAGATGTACTTCTATTTTTTTAAAGATTTTGCTTTTCTACTTTTTTTTTTTTCACAGTGAACACATGAATTAGGTTTTCAAATGAGGCCAACAAGATAAATAGATCTCAGATATCTGATATCTCCGTTTAGGCAGGGATACTAGTACAGTATGAAAGCAGAACTCATCCTTGCAGCTCTCAAGGTGACATTCTGGCTGTGAACACCAGTTTGCTCACTGACTGAGGTTGTTTGGTCCGCTGCCCCACTGGGAGGCTCTGGTCCGGGCAGCTGGGTCCTGATGAGTGTACACAGAGGGTATATGAGGGAAATAGTTGGGTCTGATACGAACGAAGGGCATTTGTAGAACAGAAGAGGGCAAGTGATCAGCTGACCACCTAAGCAATATAGAAAAGCTGTATTTGCATTAGGAAACAGTGGTAGTATAGGTCCAAGGCAGAAAAACAATAGTAATAAAGTTTCAAGCAAGTTTTAGATGTTAAGCGTCTGTTTAAATAAAATGCTGTACAACATGCATCCATGCAATTCAGAATACAACACTGGGATCCTTTCCAGCGAAAAAGACATATGTAAGCAGGAAGCAACAAATCACAATTCAATACGCTAATAAATGCAAGAAAGAAGAACAGATGCAAATCAGGGTGTGAATATTACAATGATATTATTAATAGATTTTGAATGCTGAACATTCAATGAAAATCTGAATTTGAAAGTAAATTAAGGCATAAAAATAAATGTAACTTGACAACTTTGTTCAAGCTCAATTAATTGGAAAAAAATACAGAAATCTCATTTCAGTTGTATTTTTCTCATATTATAAACATTCTACTGCCCAAAAAAAAATTTTTTTTTAAAGCCATCTAAAATCATGGTGTTTAGGAACATGAAAGGCTCTTATCTTGAAAGTATTATTTTGAGACATGTTTTTTTTATATTTTTAATAAATATTTATTTTATATTTTCTGTTTTAATTTTAATTATCTTAAATATTTAGTGCTTTTGTTGTGTTCTTCTTTTTTATTAGTTGTATATGTCTACATAGTTGTCATTAATGTTTGTTAGTTTTAGTTATTTTAGTGCATCAAGAAATGTTGCAACTGAAATAAAAATAAGTTTGTGTGTTTTTTTATTTCAGTTTATAACCTTTATATTAACATTATTAATTCATTAACTAACATGAAACAATAATGAGCGACATATTTTTACAGCAGTTATTAACCTATAAAATAACCTAATTATCCAATAAAAATGCTCATGTTCATGTTAGTCAGTGCATTAACTAATGTTAACAAAAACAAGTTTTTATTTTAAAAATGTATTAGTAAATGTTGAGATTAACATCAAAACTTTTTTAAGTAGTTTCCATGGTTAGTTCATGTTTACAAATGGAAGCTTATTGTAAAGTGTTACCACTTTTTTTAATAGTTTTAGTTATCCATAACAACCCATGTTCCTCTGCAGCATTCAGACAGACGTCCCATATGAACAGGTCCAGTTACATAAACTAAGCCTTTAACTGAAGTTCACATCCTGATCCTCACTCATCTGAGCTGATCTAAAATTATGCACTCCTGTCTGCTCGCAACACAGCGGTCCGACTGTGATCCCAGCAAGATTACAGGCTTTATCTGCTCTGAAAGAAGACAAAAATAGAGCTTCCATGACCTGTGCCATGTCAGGGCTGCGCTTTGGTATCTCCAAAGATACGCTATAGTGCTTTTCTCATCCAACAGCATGTCTATGGAGCAAGCAGACAATGCAATACAACTAGAACACAGCCACCAAAAGGCACCTTGATTGTAACGGGAGCTAGATTTGTTGCAGTCTCAGTTTAAACGAGGTGTGAGAGGTTAAAAAGCTTCATGCAGTACCAACAGAACATCAGACGTACTCTGGAAGCTTCTTCAAAAAGCGAAGGCTGTTCTGATCTCCCATGCTGAGCTTTCTCTCATAAGCATGCTTTTCTCTCTGTGAGGCGTTCACTCCATATACTGGCTCTCTTAATTAGCTGGAAAGATGTTTCTGTGATCACTGCCTTTATATTTCAGACTCATTAGCTTCTTCCTGGAGATTTGTTCGGCTTATGAAACGCATGGGTACACTTTTCATATCTCTGTATTTTACTGAGAAACAGAGCCAGAAACGAAATTAGCAGAGAGATATCAGCTCCATCAGTTCCTAACGATTCATGATGCAAGGATTGACAGGCGGCTTGTTGGATTTGAATCGCAGTTTTTACATCACTGAGGCACTTAAGTTTTTATTTTATAGCAATGCTTTCCAAGACTGGAATCACTTAGTATGTTTTCATCCAAGTTGCGGATTTAATTAATGGCCAAAATTGGAACATCATTGTGCCATGTTGGGCACAAATTTGTCATCATCTGCAATTAACTGAATTTATTTATTTATTTTTTTAAAAAATCCTATTTTACTTTTGCTTTTTGTTGTTTTGCAATTCCACTGTCTATTTGAAAATATTATTATATTTATTCCATACTAAAACTAAATGCTAAATTAAAAAAGGTCTTATTAAATGTATTGTATACAAATGAAAAAAAAAAATCTAAACATAAAAACAATTTGTGTTTAGGGGAACAAAATCATCACTTCTGGTGAAAAATCCTAGCGAACAGGGAATGATTTCTAAAGAACATTAATTAATGCCCTGGCAAGATAAAAATCCAGTAACAATAATAGGATGCTGGTTCAAAGCTATATGTGGTCTATAATAATGTTCTTAGAATGTTAAATGCACAAAAATATTATTTATACAACATTCATGGAACCCTTTTCTGAAACATTTAATTTAAATCGGATGTTTTTTTGTTGTTGTTTTTTTTTTAATGTTACTACTTAATACTTGTTTCAGAACATTCAAAAATAACATTCCCAACATGTTTACAAAAATAAAAAATAAAAAATGGAACATTCCTTTAATGTTTTCTCTAACTTTGGCATAACCAAAAAAAAAAAAAAATTTTTAAAAAAATTTTAAAAGCTGTAAAGTTTGCTTAATGTATTCTGTAACATTTGTGTAATTAAGAAAACAAAATGTTTTTAAAACTTTTTTTAAAGCTGGAAAGTTCCTTTAATGTTTTTTTTCATAACCAATTAAAAAAAATTATCATCATCATTTGAACATTAAGATAACATTTAGAAATAAATGAGAACTTAATGGGAATGTTAGCAAAATGTTCTTAGAATAGATTTTTGTTAGCTGGGCTAATGCAAAATAAAAATGGTAATGGATGTTGTAACCCCTGAATAAGTCACTGCGGCTCTTTAATTAATTTATTCATTTTTACTCAAAAAGATTAACTAAAATATATTAATTACATTATTATTATTATTTCCATGTCTTTATGTGAATTTAGGACACTTTCTAAAAGCTACATCTGTTCAAGGTCAATTCTGAATGCCATCCATCCAATAGACATTTATTGATTATGCTTCATTTTCTGTAATTTGCTCCACTGGATGTGCCAAAGCTCAACCTCCTCTCCCACTCGGAAATCTCTGACACAAGGTTACTTGAAGCAACACAATGAAGAGGTCACGTGGATCCATTTCCAGATCTTCAAATGGAGTCCTAAATGATTTTTCAGCTCTGTGATTTGTAGTTCCATTGTCGCAAAAACGGATTTTCTGTAAACAAAAGAACATGTCTATCCCCAGAGCGTGTGCGGTGCTCCTCATCCATCTCATCCTTTTCTCACTTCACCGAATTCTGCTTTCCCTGGAATTTATCTCGCAAGTCTCTGCGGAGTCATTGTAGAGTCCCGGAGACCTGGAGCAAACATCTTCTGTTATTAAAAGTTCTGACCAAAGGCACTTCAAAGCAGCACAATAAAGCCTAAGAAATCTGCTGTCCTCTAAGGTTTAAAGATTAGAAACGCAACTCTATCAAACAGAGCCGGCAAAACAAATGGCCTGTTCTCTAAAAAAAAATGACCACTGTGTACTATTAGG
This sequence comes from Sinocyclocheilus grahami, assembly GCF_001515645.1. NCBI lineage: Eukaryota > Metazoa > Chordata > Actinopteri > Cypriniformes > Cyprinidae > Sinocyclocheilus > Sinocyclocheilus grahami. The sequence goes on along the minus strand of NW_015506178.1, from coordinate 540,338 downwards.
AGTAAAAATATATTGTCAGCTTTCAAGCAAAACTTGGTTTATTTAACTGTGTATAGCTACTATCTTGCTCTGAGCAAAGTAAATGTAATAGGTTACATATTACATGTTACCCTATTTCAAATGTAATAAGTAGTCTAACTATTACTTTATTAAAGTAATGTAATTAATTATATTTGATTACTTTTCTAAATTTCTAATGAATGCTTTCAACTGTTAATCATTTTGAAACATTTAAAGCAGTCAGGGTTAACCTTAACCTTTAATTTATTTATATTATAATTTGAGATCGTTCTGAGGATAAATACAGATTTTAAATCATAACAAGAAATAGTTTAATAATTACAATACTGTGTTTGAAATCAAATCTTTGCATAGCTATAACAGAAAACACTGGCATCTAACAATGGGGAAAAAAAACGTTAATCTTAAAAAATAAAGCATATACCTAAGTCTAAATAGGAAATAAAACAGTTATAGAATAAGCATGTGTCATATTCTGTGTCCTAAACTTCTGAAACATTGTTGTCTCATATTTTAGAGCAGTCAATGCAATTTGGGATAGGAACCAATAAAATCTGTGTATGTGTTTGAAAATATTCAGATGTAACCCCCTTTCTAATCGTAAAAACTATCATAAAACTAATCATAAAACTAATTTTATTACACTTTTTTTCTCAGTAACTGTAACAGATTACAGTTAATTTATTTTGTAATGTACATATATATATACACACATATATATATAGACGCATATATAAACACACATACACACATATATATATACACATATATATATACATATACACATATATATATACATATACACATATATATACACATATATACATACATACACATATATACATACATACACACATATATACATACATACACACATATATACATACATATATACATACATACACACATATATTCACACACACACACACACACACACACACATACATACACATACACACACATACATATATACATACATATATACATATATATACACATACATATATCAAAAATGTCAACAATTCTGTGTTTTTCTGTCAATATGGGGTGCTGTGTGTACATTAATGAGGAAAAAAAATTAACTTAAATGATTTTAGCAAATGGCTGCAATATAACAAAGAGTGAAAAATGTAAGGGGGTCTGAATACTTTCCGTACCAACTGTATATATATATATATATATACATTAAAATATGAATATGAATAATTACTAAAGACAATTGTAATACAATTGTTAAAATTGTATTACAATTGTCTTATTTAGTAATTACACAAACTTTGCAAACTGTAAACAGAACTATATATATGTGTGTGTGTGTGTGTTTGTATTTATACATTATTTTATTACTTGTATATTACATTATTTTATATTTTATTCATTTATATATCAATTTATTAACAAATGCATATGTATAAACTTCGCAAATTCTAAACAGAACTAGAATTATAATCATATTGTTTATATTATTATAGAATACTTTGAATGCAGTGAAAGTTGCTTTGGAAAAAAGTGTCTGCCAAAGGCATAAAAAGAAGAAAAAAATGACCACTGCATACATTGTACAAAGTGAAAATGAGCAGTCTGGGAGCAATCTGGGAGTAATGGTTGCAAAAGGAGCTATTTCTACCTCCTCTGCCCTATAAAAATGACTTCTGTTGCAGTCAGGTTGGAGCATTCAAATGATGGCTTTAATTGAGTAAGTTATATGATAAAACCGTTTGAATTAGATCAAACACATTTTGGTTATACCTGACTAAATATTTCAACAGTAGTTATGATACACATCCTGCAACCTGGATTGAAGGAAACTGAGTGGACCAAGACTATTAACAAGCCTCTCACCAAGGTAAAAACCAACTCAGCAGATGTGCTTTACGGACTTCAGCAGTAAAATGCAGCTCTCCGGGCTGTGGCGGCATCGGGTTCAACAGCTTCTGCGTAGGTCATGTAGAGAGTCCTGGCCCCTGATCTCCGTCTGATAATGAAGTCTGTAGAGAGAGATAAGTCAATCAAGACCAGCGCCGCGAGACATTCAGCGCCTCCAGCCAACAGCCACTCTCAGGCCAAAGAGCACAGGAGCAACCAGAGGTCTGGACGTGATTCCCTCTGGGTTTTCCAGTAAACTGACACATCATGCACAAGCTAATGTGAAACAAGAAAATCATATATTTATCAACTTAATAAGGAACTTTTGTTTGAAGTTTGGAAACACCTCATTTCTTTTTTATTATTTTATATTTTTACTATTATTTTCTTGCAATATTTATAACATTTTAGAATAAATACACTGTTATATATGTCATTATTACTTTTCATAAATGTAATGCATTCTTGCTGAATAAAAAGATTTTAATCTTAAATCAAACTTTTACATTTGAAGTATATAATGTTTTTCACAAAAGTATTAAGCAGCAAAACTGTTTTTAACATTGATAATAATAAAAAAATGTTTCTTGAGCAAATCAGAATATTATGATTTCTGAAGAATCACATGACACTGAAGACATCAAGAGCATCAAGAGTAATGAAAAATAAATACATTTGTTATTGTTATTGTTAAAATGTTAAAAATAGTAAAGTTATTTTTGCTTGATTGTGATTTATTGTGAGAGATGAACAGAGACTTTGATTATGTTACAAGTGTGATAATCAATTTCTCTTCTCTAGGGTTTGTGTCACCTTTACTAAATCGACAAAGTTTACATTATTAGAAGCTCTAACAGTAACAGAGCAAGCACTTTTAGTAACAAGATAGATAGATAGATAGATAGATAGATAGATAGATAGATAGATAGATAGATAGATAGATAGAGAGATAGAATGTTTAAGGTCTAAATTATGTCATCTTCTGAGCAAGAAAGTTTCATTTAGAGATTAACAAACTACCATTATCCCATCATACAGATGCTGACATAAAGACCTGATCTTATTCATCCTGAAGCTATTTTCCCATCTCACATTAATGTGTAAAAAATAGCAAGCACCAAAAACAAAGGATTCTAACATTAAAAAGCTTGTAAGGCTATCACCCTGGCTAATGTAAAAAGGGTTGGATTAAGATGTTCCAGAGAGGCATGCAGGGGGGAGAAATTTAAAGAGAAAGTGAAAATCAGTGAAAATATATCCAGTCACCTGGAGGCAGGAGAACGCAGCGTCTCTATCTGAGACATCATGCTATTTGCCTAAAATACACACAAATATATTACTAGCATCTTACAGTCAAAACACACCTCATTTCTCTGTTTCACGGGGTTCAGAGACTTATTTTAATCAGCGGTAGCCATTATCTTCTCTTTGCTCAATAATTATGTTTGTATCAAAATTGTGTGGCAATCAGAGCATGTTGTCTAAACTCAAGCGCTCACGACTGAGAAAGAGTGCACAATGTTGTACTGCATCAAGACTTTAAATAAATATACCTAAATTGCAGTCGGTTTTCTGTACAAAGCTTAGGAAAAATAGGAATCTCGCAAAGTTTGGAAAGCTCATGTAAATGTAATTTATTTATATTATTTTATTCTATTTTATTTTATAGCTGTTTCATTTCATTTTGTTTTGTTTTTTATTTTATTTTATTTTATTTTAGGATTAAATTTAATTTGATTATTTATTTGATTATTTATTTTATTTGTATTATTTGTATTTAATCTTTATTAAAGTTACAAAAGCTATTCAATCAAGAGCAGTGAGTGATTTCTTTGTTGTTGCTGTTTGATTCATATTAAGAAAGTGCTGTCCCTTTATGAGAATGCACTGATCCAGTGCACTGATACAGTACGTTCAGCCGGCTATGTCTGCTATAGGATACTTACCAAGACGGGCATTTTGACATAATTTTTGTGTGAATTTGTCCATTTAAACAATACTTCAGAGAAAGCTTAATATTTGTGCCTGTTCTGAGGCGCGGGTTTGCGCCTGCAGGTTTTAACTGGCAAAGCTTAAACAAGTTTAACTTAAACACAGATATCAACGTGTGCTGTTCAGGTCTCACCTGTGCGGGTGATGACGGAATAAATGACTGCTCATATTCCAGCATATGGCATTCACATTGAACAAGAGCCAATGGCTTGTCAGTTTTTTTTTTTCATCGCTTTTGTTGTAATGTATTGGGAAGCCAGAATGCGCATCCATCAACAGAAACATATATTAGCCGAACCCTGTTTATTTTACGTGTTATTTATAGCAAATCATATTACAGATGCATTGTCAGATTTAAGTTGAACCGCGGTCCTAGCGCATGCCGAACCGTGTGTGAAGAACCGTACAGTTAAAAAAAATTTCCGCAAACCGTTCCACCCCTACTGCCCAGTCTGTATACCATTCAACTCGTTTTTAGCCATTTTTGACACTTACAGGTGCATCTCAATAAATTAGAATGTCGTGGAAAAGTTCATTTATTTCAGTAATTCAACTCAAATTGTGAAACTCGTGTATTAAATAAATTCAATGCACACAGACTGAAGTAGTTTAAGTCTTTGGTTCTTTTAATTGGGATGATTTTGGCTCACATTTAACAAAAACCCACCAATTCACTATCTCAACAAATTAGAATACTTCATAAGACCAATAAAAAAAACATTTTTAGTGAATTGTTGGCCTTCTGGAAAGTATGTTCATTTACTGTACATGTACTCAATACTTGGTTGGGCCTCTGTATATGCTTAATTAATCTGCCATCTGAATATGCAATAGCAGTAATTCACAGCATTCTATAGGGCTGTAGCTGTATGCAGCATCATGTGCGGCTGCAGAGCTAAACATGACAGTTGTAACAGCAGCGACTGAGCGGAGCAGCATGGAGGTGCAGTGCTAACCGTGCTGAATACCCTCCGGGGTGGCTGGACCATTTTGCCTGGTATTGATTTATTTTCCAGTCCATTCAGAGCCAAACGCAACTAGAAGGGCTGCATAACAGCACGGCTCCTGCTTGTGGCAGTGATGGATGCTCAGGAAAACAATGAGTTTCGTATAAGCATTTTTCACACAGGGGGAAAATATACACCAGGATCTGCGGCTCATCGTTTCCTCTACGTGAAATATCAAGCCTATTTTGCTCCTTAAAGTACAACAAATCAAAGAAAAACTTGAGTCTTAGCCAGTAAATCACCGTAATAAACTTTCCCCAAGGGACTTTTTATAGTCCTGAGATAAATGCACCACACTGACTGCTCATAAAGTACACAACAGAAAGATTGATATTTTGCAAATGCCTTTACCAAAAAAATTTATAAAATGCTGTACCATGGTTCTGTAACAGTTATGAATTATTTTGTTGTGTTTTCACTTTGTTTAGTCATCTGATCTGTTTAGTTCTACTGTGCCCTCGTTTAGTTCATTGATTCATTAGTGCTCATTAGTTAATTCCCATCACCTGTTTGTCATCAGCTGCCTGCCTTATTTAAGCTCACTACTCTTTGGTTCTAGTCTTTGTCCAGTATTACGTTTGAATTGGTGTGTGTCAACCCCTCATCTATGTGGATTATCTTCTTCCTGGATACTATTAAACTACTTGTTGAATTTATCTTCGTCTTCGTGTGCCTTCCTCGACACGACCGTGACAGAATACCAGACCCTTAAAACAAAAATAAGTGGCACCCCTCCTCCCCGTTTTGTTTCCGTTGTGATCAGTGTTTCATCACAACTTCATTTCCAGCGATATCGTTGACATGACTGCAAAGATACTTAGTAAACTGAGCTGGATGTTGACATCACTGAATTCAATGATGAACTGTCTTTAACTGAAAAATTTGTTTACTATTGTCATTTTGCATTATTGACACACTATTTTCCTAATTAATGCTGTTCAGTTGCTTTGACACCATCTGTATCGTTAAAAGCGCTATACAAATAAAGGTGACTTGACTTGACTTGTTTATTTTTCGATTATGGATTACCTGGTAGATCTCCATCCCCTGCTGAAGCAGGGACATCATCCCGATGTCCTCCGCCTTCTGTTGGAGCAGAAGGGGATGCCTCTCGAGGAACACTTGGCGATCTTCGTGGAGATCGACAACCATTCCAGCAGCCCAGACAGCAGCCTCTGCCCGTTCTTCCTGACAAGCCTCAACAAGGAGTGCAGAGCGCGGTTGTCCGGAGGTGGACCTCGGGATTCATTCACTGCCTTTGTCGAGTTGGTGCTGGTGAGCAACAACTCGCCGTTCACCATCGGCCCCACAGAGGAGTGTCTGACCAGTCCCACTCCGGACCCAGAGCCCAGCCCACCATCACCCCTCTTTGCGTAACTTCAGCCCGAGCCCACCGCAGATGCAGAGCCAGAGCCCATCACAATCCACGAGCCAGTGCAAAAAGGAGCAACTGAGCTGGGGACTGCCACGGAGCCAGAGCCTCCTCAATCGTCCAACCAGGTGCGAGAGCCGGCTACATCACTTGCGATGGTGGTTGTTACAGTGGAGTGCGAAGGAGCGGAGGAAAGCTCTGCCCACTGCACCGCTGGGGGTGAGCAAACACAAGACTGGGGATTATGTGGATGAATATGCCGATATGCCATGTCTTTTGCCACCTGATGAACTTTCGGAATATCCTAAAATCCCACCCAACCTCCCTCTCCCACCTCCTCTTCTGGACTTTGAGTACTCCTCTGCCCCTCTCCCGCTGGTTCCTGCCAGCCCTCCAGCTCACCCTCTGCTCACCATCTGTGGTGTGGGCTCGCCACGGGTCTGCCAGTCACCATCGGCATTAGAGCTGGAGGATCCCACGTCTCCACCTCCAGCCTCCGAGTCCCGGACTCCGCCTCGGTCTGTTGTCCCAGCGGCTCCACCTCGGCTCCTAGCTCCCTCGACACCCGTTAGCCCACCAGCTCCACCGGGCTTCCTTGTCCCTCCGGCTCCGCCTTGGTCGGTCGTCGACCCGCCATCGCCTCAGGACCTCCAACTGCGCCTCGTCACTCCATCCCACCGGCTCCGTTGGGCTCCTCCCTCCCCTCCAGCTCCTCCTTGGTCCTCAGTCTCTCCGGCTCCGCTGCGGACCTCCAGATGCCCGCCTCCGCCTCGGTCGCCAGAGCCTGCGGCTCCACACTGGCCCTCCGGATCCTCGGCGTCCCTCTGGCTCATAGGTTCTCCATCTCTGCCTTGGGCTCCACCACCACCTTCTCCGCCGCCGTCAGTCGACCAACTGGAGCTGCCAGCCCTTCATCCACCATGGCTTCTCCCTCCGTCGGCTCCACCGTTGGCCGCCATCATGGCTGTGGCCTGGGTCCCACCTGGCTCCTCCTCCTGCTCCGGTTCCCTTCTGTCATAATTTGATTATTTATACAGGTATAAAATGGCAATACCATAGTAAACAACAAATGACTGTTATATATATATATATATATATGTATATAAATTACACAAATGAGTTTAATATATTTTCGATTTTATTTTAAATACAGTCAGCATAGTAACATATGTTTTTAATGTTTTCATTTTAGTTAATTACAATAACCCTGTCTTGAATACGGTTTATATATACATTATATACGGTATATAAGTTAAGTTTATAAATTAAGTTACGTTTAATTCAAGGGGTTGAACAAAAATAACAAACGCTTATAGGAATTACAACCATTTTTATGCACAGTCCCTCCCATTTTCAGGGGCTCAAATGTAATTGGAAAAATATAATCATAAATAAATAAAATGTTCATTTTTAATATTTAGTAGAGAATCCTTTGGAGGCAATGACTGCCTTAAGTCTGGAATTCATGGACATCACCAGAGACCATGGACATCATGGACATCATGGACATCACTTTGTGATGCTTTGCCAGGTCTTAACTGCAGCTGACTTCAGTTGTTGTTTGTGGGTCTTTCTGCTTTTAATTTTGTCTTCAGCAAGTGAAATACATGCTCAGTCGGGTTAAAATTAGGAGACTGACATGACCATTGAAGAATATTTCACTTTTTTTACCTTCAAAAACGCCTGGGTTGCTTTTGCTGTATATTTTGGCTCATCGTCCATTTGTACTATGAAGTGCCGCCCAATCAACGTTGCTGCATTTGACTGAATCTGGGCAGACAGTATATCCCTATACACATCAGTAAACACCAGTAACCCAGAGCCACTGGAAGCCATGCATGCTCATGCCATCACACTGCTCCACCATGCTTCACAAATTATGTTGTATGCTTTGGATCATGAGCTGATCCAAGCCTTCTCCATACTTTTTTCTTCCCGTCATTCTGGTACAGGTTAATCTTAATTTCAGCCATCCAAAGAATGCATTTCCAGAAGTGGTCTGGCTTTTTTAGATGTTTTTTGGCAAAGTCTAATCTGGCCTTGTTTGCACCTTGTGGTGAACCCTCTGTATTTGCTCTCGTGAAGTCTTCTCTTGATTGTAGACTTTGACTGTGACACACCTACCTCTTGGAGAGTGTTCTTCTCTTGGCTAGATGTTGTGAAAGGGTTTTTCTTTACCATGGAGAGGATCCTCCGATCATCCACCACTGTTGTCCTCCATGGACGCCCAAGCCTTTTTATGTATGTTGTATGCTTTGGATCATGAGCTGATCCAAGCCTTCTCCATACTTTTTTCTTCCCGTCATTCTGGTACAGGTTAATCTTAATTTCAGCCATCCAAAGAATGCATTTCCAGAAGTGGTCTGGCTTTTTTAGATGTTTTTTGGCAAAGTCTAATCTGGCCTTGTTTGCACCTTGTGGTGAACCCTCTGTATTTGCTCTCGTGAAGTCTTCTCTCGATTGTAGACTTTGACTGTGACACACCTACCTCTTGGAGAGTGTTCTTCTCTTGGCTAGATGTTGTGAAAGGGTTTTTCTTTACCATGGAGAGGATCCTCCGATCATCCACCACTGTTGTCCTCCGTGGACGCCCAAGCCTTTTTATGTTTCTCAGAATGTACCAAACTGTTGATTTGATCACTCCTAATGTTCCTGCTATCTCTCTGATGGATTTGTCTTGTTTTTGAAGCCTAACAATTGTCTGTTTCACTTGTATGGAGAGCTCCTTTGACGGCATGATGTTGGTTCACAGCAACAGCTTGCAAATGCAAATTGCACACTTAGAATCAACTCCAGAACTTTTACCTTCTTAACTGATGTAGAAATAACGAAAGAGTAGCCCATGCCTGTCCATGAAACCGCTTTTGAGTCAATTGTCCAATTACTTAGGGTCCCTTGAAAAAGGGGAAGTACATATTAAAGAGATGTAATTCCTTAACCTTTCCTCCAATTTTGATGAGAATAACCTCAAATTAAAGTTCACAATGTGCACTTTAAGCCCATATTCATTATAATATAATATGTAATATTATTACCAAAATACCAATGAACCAATCATACAGACAAATCACAATGTCACTATCCAAAAATGAAATGTTATTAGTTATTGCTCTATTGCCATCCATTCAATTTCTAATGTTAAATTTTTTGACATTGAAAGCCATCTGAATAACAGTGGATAATCCAGAGTTTTAAGTGCCCTGAGATTATAGCTTTATAAGCACATGGGCTTCATGGGGTTTGTTTTGGTTTCTTTGACCACATCGGTGATCCTATAATTTGGTTGCTTCCTAACAGAGCTTCCCCACAGCTGGCGGTTTTATTTTTTTATTTTTCGTGAAATATCATGATGATGATTATTAATTTCCCTCCTATGTCTCAGCTATACAGAGGATTACACATCTGCTCAAGACCGCAATTCAATCCCCAGGGACCTAATCTCAAAAATCATGAGTCAAATTTAAAGCTTTATTCACTCACATAAGGGCCTTTCAGTTTATTGTCCGCAAGATGCCTTTGAAATTTAAAGAAAGACATTAAAAATATTTGAAATATCTCAAACCAATGAGAATACAAAGCACCAAATAAAGTGGGGTCTGAGAGCATACTGAAAATCTATATTTTATTTAATGCATAAATACATTCCTTCCATTATTAAAAATAATATAATTTGCATAAAATTGTTTAACATAAATTAGAAGTAAAATGTGATTTTGTTTTCTATTTTACAATGTGACCTCCAGAAAATAAATTTCTTGCACAATTCTTGCTGACAGCACTGACGACTGCATGCTGAACAAAATCAGCAAGTGTCCGTTTAGAAACCGGCGTGAAGCATAACTGTTTCAGATCACAACTGGACAGCAGGAACGAGTCCGTCTCAGCTAAATTCAGTTTCTTCTTTTGAAATTTAAATGTAATGAAAAAGACAAAGGATGAACACTACAAATTAAATAATAATTAGATGCTTGCACATAATAATTAAAGCAATTAAAGAGCTGTAGGTTTGAATTAAATGGTGAGTCAGTAATGAGCTGTTTTGTGTGTTAAGGACTTCAGCTGCAGCATCTGTCTGGATTTAGCTGGCATCAGTACAAAGCTAAAGGAACTGCTTGTTCAGTGTGACCTAAACTGCACTATTAAATACATGTTTCAGGGTTTCCATGGCTGTGCCAAGCCAACCTCAATGACATGCCAACATCTGCAACACTGCTGTTTTTTTCTCTTTTTTTCCCAAATAAAGGTGCACGCCCAAGACAACGTGCAGCTCTGAAAGTACAAAAAAAAGGAAAATTAATTAATAATCAATTGTTTACTTATTTTATTAGACTTTTTTCAAATAAATACATTTTAACTTTTTATTCAAGTAGATAAATAAGTAAAAAAAAATATATAATACTTATTCAAATAAATAAACAAATAAATGACTTTGAACGAGAGGATAAGAAGAAAGGATTCATTATTAAGTACTTATTTACTTATTTTTATAACAATTTTATTTTAAATAAATACATCAATATTAACTTTTTATTCAAGCAAGCAAGCAGTAAGTAAAAATTTTAAATAAATAAATACATAAATGTTTACTTAAAATACTTGAAAAGTAAAGATAATTAATAAATATTTATTTACTTGTTTTCATAACATTTTATTTTAAATAAATATTTATTTAATTGTTTTCTTTACATTTTATTTTACATAGGTAAAAACAAATCATTTAAATAAAAAGTAAATAAAAAAGTAAATACATAAATGTTTACTTAAAGTACTTGAAAAGTAAGTATAATTAATTAATACATTTTTATTTTTAAGTAAATAAATAAACTTATAATTATTTAAATAGAAAGAAAATAAGTAAATAAATAAGTGAATACATAATTCATAAATACGCAGATAAAGTAAATAAACAAGTTATTTCTGGCATATTTGAATAAATAGCTAAATAAATAAATGTTTACTTAAAGTACTTGAATAATAAGAATAATTAATAAATAAATATGTACTTGTTTTCATTACATTTTAAATAAGTAAAACAATAACAAATAATAATTTAAATAAAAAGTAAATAAGTGAATACATATCATAAATAAGAAAATGTCTTATGTATTTAAATAAGTACAAATATATAAGTAAATAAAAAAAGTAAATACATAAATGTTTACTTAAGCACTTGAAAAGTATAATTAATGAATACATTTTTATTTTAAGTAAGTAAATAAACCTATAATTATTTAAATAGAAAGTAGGCTAAATAAGTAAATAAATAAGTGAATACATAATTCATAAATACGCAGATAAAGTCAATAAGTTATTTCTGGCATATTTGAATAAATAAATACATAAATACATCTTTTTACTTCTCTTGAGATCACATGACCAGATGAATTCAGCTTCAATGATTGGATACTTGTGCTCAGGGAACAAATTCATCATGGCTGACTGTGCACAACATAGTTTTTCAAAGCCATCCGTAAAAAAACCATCGGTAAACTTGTGTGTTCAGTCCAAGACAGCTGTCATAATGACCTACAAGACAGCCAAATTACCGAAAGCACCTTTAATGTTTTAGAATAACAGTTATAGCCGCACTATCTTTGTTGTGACTGAATATAAGAATAATTAATAAATAAATATGTACTTGTTTTCATTACATTTTAAATAAGTAAAACAATAACAAATAATAATTTAAATAAAAAGTAAATAAGTGAATACATATCATAAATAAGAAAATGTCTTATGTATTTAAATAAGTACAAATATATAAGTAAATAAAAAAAGTAAATACATAAATGTTTACTTAAGCACTTGAAAAGTATAATTAATGAATACATTTTTATTTTATGTAAGTAAATAAACCTATAATTATTTAAATAGAAAGTAGGCTAAATAAGTAAATAAATAAGTGAATACATAATTCATAAATACGCAGATAAAGTCAATAAGTTATTTCTGGCATATTTGAATAAATAAATACATAAATACATCTTTTTACTTCTCTTGAGATCACATGACCAGATGAATTCAGCTTCAATGATTGGATACTTGTGCTCAGGGAACAAATTCATCATGGCTGACTGTGCACAACATAGTTTTTCAAAGCCATCCGTAAAAAAACCATCGGTAAACTTGTGTGTTCAGTCCAAGACAGCTGTCATAATGACCTACAAGACTAGAATAACAGTTATAGCCGCACTATCTTTGTTGTGACTGAATTTGCACTATGTTATTGAACATGAGCTAAAGGTTTAGGAGTTTGTTTTTAGCGACCTAAGAGCATTGCGTAATGGTGGCACTCTTCCGTCCGCCATGCTATCATTGTGATGATCTGTAGCGGTTTGATTACAGTTTAGCTCGATAAAGGATTGAGCTGGAAGCCGGGGAGTCTGGCTCTGGTTTAGACAAGGATTAAAGGCTAACATTTACATGGGCTAGAATAATAATAATAATAATAATAAACGTCGGGGTGGGGGGCGAATAAATGCATTCGATGAAGATTAAAAAGAGTTAAGCCTGTAAAATAGCCTGTACTGTCTTTTGCAGCCGGTGCTGCCCGCCGACCTCGCGACTGTGCTGGAACGTGGCAAATTCACATGAAGTGTTTATTAAATTGCTTTCTCTCACTCACAGAGAACTATTACATCATGATGAAATCCTTGTTAAGGAATGGCTGAAAATCTGCCATTTTAATCAGCCGATGGCAGACATCGCTCTGAGGCAATATGATACCTTGCATAATTGCCAGGATGCTCCGCAGCCGCGCTGGCTTGTGCAACACTAGAGATATTAATCATGAAAGTGAGCGGTAATGTTTACGTGCCGTTTTTAAGCCGTTTCGTGACTTCTAATTATGATTAACCCTAACCCGATGCATGAATGATTAAATCACAAAGGAAAGAAAACGTTCCTGTTAATAATAACAATTAATGTTTGGCAAAACGTACGAATGGCAAAATAATAATAAATAAATACAAATATAAATATTTTTACTTCATAAGAAGAATATAACAATCCAACTTTTTTGTAAAATGTATGAATTATTAAATCAAAAAGTAAAATGTGAATATATCCTGATACTTAATAATAATATAATCTTGGCAAAATGTATGAATTATTAAATCAAAGAAATAAATATGTAAATATGACCTGTTACTATCACCATTGTCATGAACATTTTGAATATGATGCCATAAAAATATAAATGATTAATTTTAAATTCTACATCTTTTATACTGTATTATTTAAAAAGTATACATTATATATTATTATATTATAATTGAATGTCAAATAAATATCAAGGGTGACCCATAGACAAGGAGGGAATCCCACCCAGAATGGTTGAAAATGTCAAATGAATATCATGCATCAGATGGTTAAAGCATGGTAAAACACACCTGATTTCACATTAGAATGCAAATATTTCACAAGGTTGTGATTTCGAATTAAATTGAAAATAAAAGCATGATTTTTTAGAAAAAAAAGCAAGCATGAAGGTCCATCCCAATCATAATGTCACAGACAAATTGAGTCCCATTCACGGCAAGTAGTAGTTTTAAAAATGTAAAAACATCATGCAGTTCTAAAAAAATCATTCTAAATTGAAAGGAATAAAAACATTGACAGCCAATCAGAATCCATCCTGCTTTAAAGAGCTTGGACATTTAAATGGTCTGACAATATCATAAACCTGCGTTATAATCATGCGTTGGTGTGGATGCTAATATAGTTATCGTTATAGTTATTGTTCTTGCTATGAATAGGCCTTTAGCCACCAATTCACCAAAATGTAATGCAGCCTTTGTTTTGCCATTACTATACACAAACACACAGTTTTTAAGTTTTTTCTTTCACATACAGTATGTATTCTATAGTAAACTTAAATATGTTGTCTACAGTAGATGAACTAAAAATAAATCACCCAAATTTCTACCTCTACCTTAATACAATGCTTTTTACAACACCAAATGACGTTGAACAAACAGCACTGTTAATTATGGAAATTAATGTGCATGGCATAAACCACAACCATTTCATTTACTCAGAATATTGGCAAACAATTACTGTGGCCCATCTCAGCAACCCTGGACTCAATATGTTTGTTCTACATCCTGTACTAAAACAGATGTTAGGAGTAAAGGTGCGTTCACACTGACATCGATTAAATCGCTGGAGGTCTCGGTGCTGTTGGTGTTATTGCTCATTTGCATGAAGTTGAATTGTGTATAACTTGTCGACTTGCTAACAGTTGCTACTCAGCTGGAAACTCATTGAAAACTGACTTTTGGTTGTTGCAAATCACAGTCCGTACAAACGCCCCTTAATTCTGACCAACGGTGCTTGCTTCCACTAAAAAATATTAACAAATAAAGTAGGGTAAATCACATGAAGTCAAAGACGTTTCTAAACTAACAGGAAAGTATCTTTTTCCATATTTCCCCCAAAGTGTATCTAGTTCCCATTGCAATTGCCTTTCATTTATCTCCAAATGGTTTGTGTGAACCTGTTCAGTAGAGCCAATCTGGGTCAATCGTTTTGGGCTCTTGGGTTCAGTTATGGCACCTCATAGTGATCCATAATAGTTTATGAGAGCCCAGCTGAGTGCAGGGGGAAAACCCAGCAAACTGAAAGTTAAAAGAAATGAACTCTTCTTTAAGGAGAAAACATCTACAGCCACTTTTGTAAATCTCATAAAAGCATGCATGCTAACACAGTGCTGGGTAGATTACTAACAAATTGTAGTCTGTCACTGATTACAAATTACATGACGAACATTTTAGTTAGTAATGTAATTTGGATTACACGCATTAGGTAGTCTGACTGCTTTTTGATTACTTTTAGATAACTTTTTAGATTACTCATCTATCACATATGGATGGACTTATTGTATACCATAATAAAAACAACACAACAAAACAAAGAGAAAGAAAGCATTATTCTTTGTTATCATGACATGCATTACCTGTTATCAGTATACAATTTTCACAGCTATGCATTGGCAGTGTTTACTGACTTGCATAATTATTAGTCTGTGTTAGGTTATATGGTGTAAATCAATAAATTCTGAATAATTTACTCATTTTGTGAATAATATGTAATCCATAAAAAAGTAACTCTAATCTGCATTTTTAAATGTAATATAAATCTAATTACAAGTACTTCGTTTTTGGAATCTGATTACAAATTGTAGTCTGTTACTGATTACAAATTACAGAAGAAAATTACACTGCATTGCACATATTAGGCAATGTAGTCTAATTACTTTTTAGATTTGAATGGAATTATTGAGTACCATAATAATAAAAAAACGACAAAATATTTAATTCATTGTTATCAATATCATGACATGCATTACCTGTTATCAATAACATAAATGCATTAAAATGCATTACCTTACATTAGGGTCTTACACTGGGGTTCGTGAAAAAACTGTAATGAAACTGTATCATTAAAATGTCAAGTAAATATTTTAGGTCAAAGGGGTTCGGCTCACCAAAAAAGCTTGTGAATTTCCACATTGCAAACTTTAATAAACATGAAAACATGATAATACATGGCCAAAGTCTGCCAGGTTTAAAATATATTTGTCCAGACTTCCAATATTAATATTAGTTGAGTACATTAGTCACTGGATATGACGAAGACACAGTTTTTCACAAATATGCATTGGCAGTGTATGCAATAACTTGCATAATTATTAGTGGCAAGTTATCTCGAAAGAGAAATTTATAAAAAGAAAAAGATCTGGTGTGAATCAGTAAGTTCTGAATAATTTACTGACATTTTGTGAATAATATGTAATCATGTAATCCATAAAAAAGTAACTGTAATCTGATTAGGAGCATTTTTAAACATAATATAATCTAATTGCAAGTACTTTTAAGGAATCTGATTACGTAATCCAGATTACATCAACAATAGTAATCAGTTACTACCCAGCACTGCTAACACACCTATCAAAGCACCACTACAGTGTGGAAGAGTGTCCTGCTCTGGTCAGCAAAGCCCCGAGCGTTCATTTTCAGTCCAAGCACGTTCAAACCCCCTCTGATTAAGTCCGAGCTCAGCCCTCCACAGTAAACCTGCAGGTGCTTGCAGGTTTGTTCGCATGCATGTATTCATGCGACGCTGCGCTGATTTATGCAGCCCTTGCAGGAGGTTCATTGTTCAAATAGTTGTGAGCAGGCAGCTGCCTGGTCAGATAAGCCATTAGAGATGAGAGCTCGGTCCAGGACAACACAGACACTTTTCTGACTAATGCATGAATCCATCACTTCTCCTTGCACTGATGTATTCAAAGCCAGACCTGAGAAAGAGCTGCAATGCTTTTCTTATTTCCCCACCATCTCGATTGCTTTTCTGTCATGACATTATCAGGGAACAGAAATGAGTAATGTTCATAGAAACTGACCCGTGTTCGTTGGATGTCTCAAAGTCCTCTGGCGACCACCAACGCCATCATGGTCCTGGGGGGTTTGATACAGCAGCTGGTTAAACGGCTGAGTCAGCTGAGGTTCCCCAAATAAACTGCGAGAGAAAGAGCCGATTGGGACATTTCAGTCAAAATTGCAGCACTTGGCTTTGTCTCTTTACAAATAAACAAACAAATGGAAAACAGAGATGGAAGAACTTTAGCCAAAAAGGCTTGATCTATTTCAGTCAGGTTTCATTTTATTTGTACTATTGCATTATTTAACATCCTCTGTATTAGATATAAAGTACAGCCATTAAATATATTATAAAAATGAATTTAAAAGATACTCTGTACTTTCTGAAAAGTGAATTCAGACTTTGTGCAGTAATTTAAAGCAAACAATAACTTAAATTAAACAACTTGAACAAAATCAAATAAACAATAACCTAAAAAAACTTAAGTGCATAATAATAATAATACTTAATCTAAGTTAAACAATAACTTACTGTAAAAAGCTTTTAACTAGCGCTGCCAAACGTTTAATCGAATCCAAAATAAAGGCTTTTGTTTACATGATAAATATACACAGAACGCACATATATATCGTGTATATATACTTTAATATGATACTTTTACTAAGTTAAACAATAACTTGTAATTATAATGTGTATAATTAAATGTAATTAAAAAGTAAATAATAATAATAATAATAAAAGTTCAAATAAAACCAAAACTTATTATGGTCTAATTATTTTCATGTGAAGGCAGGGTGAGACGTATAAGCATTTGCAGGATCTGTGACATCTCATACAGTATGAGTCTCCATTTACCAGACACCTCTAAACAACCCAGACACTACACTTCTCCAGACAAAACATTACATTTATCAAAGACTCTGATTCCAAACATCACAGACTCGCAGCTGACAAACATAACAAAATATTTTTCATAACAAAAACGAATCAATGCACTGATAACAACCGTAAGCAAAGAAACAAGTAGAGTGAAAGTGAAAGCAGAGATTGGAGATTCATGCCACCACTGACTCTGGTGGTTTGTCACTTGGGTGTTCCAGTTTACGTTTGCCCTCTGGGATGGATGGGATGAGTCATTTTCTATTGTATTTATAGTCCTGCTGTTTGACTTGCTCAGCAAGGTATTCTCTCGGCTTTGCTGAGTTGGTTACAAATCTAAGTCAGATAACAAATGGGATTTTGTGTTTAAGTTCGTAAATCACCAGCCTCCCATTGTTTAGATGCTTACACGACCTCCGGCAAAAGTCTGCAAGTCCTTCTTATAAGATAACTTAAGGTAATTCCCCAATAAACCGCTCAATGATTTCCAATATAGTGAGCTGGCTCACCATACTGAAGACTACTACCGCAGCCCAGTTCAGTGGACTGAATTATTTAAACCAAGCAACCAAATTTGAATACAAAAGACTCATTGTTCAGATTTGTCTCTTCAAAATGAAAATGTAACCTAAAAAAAAAAACATTACGATATGGAAACAGACACACTGTGGTTCCTAGCTTCCTGTTAGTTGCAAAGGTAACTATGGCAAAAGTGTCAAAATTTGTATGAAATGGCAAAAGTCTAAGAATTTGTACGAAATGGCGAAAGTATACAAATTTGTACGAAATAGTGAGTGTAAATATTTGTGCGAAATGGCAAAAGTGTAAAATTTTGTATGAGATGACGAAATAATTAAAATGTAACTGAATTGAAATTGAAAGAATTCATGAGATGTGAAATTATAAAAAGAAGTCGAAAGCGCAAGAATTTGTATGAAATGGCGAAAGCGTAAGAACTCGTACGAAATGGCAACAGTGTAAGAATTTGAATGAAATGGCGAAAGTGTAAAAAATTGTACGAAATGGCAAAAGCGTAAGAACTTGTATGAAATGGCAAAATTTATTCAAGATGGCAAGATCGGAAGGAATCATGAAATTGCAAAAGTCTAAGAATCTGTGCAAAATTGCGGAAGTGTGAACATTCAAGATGGTAAAAACTATTTTTCTACAAAATGGTAATATTGTAAGAAGTCATAAGAGATGGCGAGATTTTTAAAATATCGTAAATTTTTTAAACTGCTCTCTTAGAGCAAAACTGTAAAAAATTGTATGAGATGATGAAAGAATTGAAATTTAAAGGGGTCATATGATGCTTTTTTAAAGATCATTATTTTGTGTATTTGGTGTAACAGAATATGTTGACATGCTTTAATGTTCAAAAAACACATTCTTTTTCAAATACTGTACATTATTGTAGGTCCTCTATGCCCCGCCTCTCTCAAACGCTTCGTTTTCTACAAAGCTCCTCCTTCCACCCCCCCTCTCTCTCTCTCTCTCTCTCACACACACACACACACACACACACAGTGGCGGCTCGTCAGGGGAGGCAGCAGAGGCACAGCCTCCCCATAAATTTAAGGTGAAAATGGGAGGACGACGATTTAATGTTAATAAAATTCACAATTCATTTCAGTTCATGTCTCAGAATGTGTATTTTTTGTTTGTAATTTCACAGTTGTAATACCATAACGTGAAAGCGCCACTTTTCTATCGCGAATGTGCCGAATCTGCTGATGTAATTACAACGCTAATGATAGAGAAGGGGAGGGGGAGGCCAGTGGAGCGCAGAGCTCTCGTGCCTCCGTTGGTAACAAAAATTATCCAATCAGCATCGAGTGTTCACTTTCAGCGCTGAGGAGTGTTGAGAAAAGAAACCTCGTAGGGGAGGCTAGCCTCCCTTCTGATATCCACCAATCATCAAAGAGAAGTAAATTACATATTAGTTTGAACGTCTGCCGCTGCGCTGATAATGTACCAAGTACTTATGAGTAGCGATATTGAATATTTGATTGCCAACAGATTTGCCAAGCTGTCATTCAAACAGTATATATACAAATTTAGGGAAAACAGCCTAAGCTGGATATAGGCTATACAGCAGTCGGCTTAATTAAATGGCACAACAGGCAGCTCTCTTTTAACACAGACTTTTAAGAAGGGATGGATGTTTGCTTCAAGTGATAGGCCAGGTAAGTGAAATTATATTATCTTGCTGAATTTATGTCGTTTTCTTTACGTTTTCTGACTAAACGCAACCAAAAAGCCATTTTAAAGTGGTTAAGCAATAATAATAATAATCGGCAGGGATCCCAGACCAATACAATTAGTGTGCCTCGTCTATTTTAAAACCCACGAGCCGCCGTAACACTCCAAAGAGAAAGGAAAACTTGAAATCGTATCATATGACCTCTTTAATTTAATTTAAATGGAAAGAATTCATGCAAAACGGTGAAATCAAAAAACGAGTCGACTGAATCATTTGACCCCAAGCAACCACACCAAAAGACTCATAATTTATAATAATAATAATAGTTATTATTATTATTGGATGTCTTACCTCATTTATATAAGTTGCACCTTACAGTCTTTAACAGCAATTTCCAGCTTGACTTCCTAGCACAAATAACCAGCTCCTGTCAACCATTTACTAACCAAATACATGTCAGTGTTATTCCCATTATGGAAAATAATAACTACTGCAAGTTTTTAGACCTAAAAAGGTTTTATTTTTGTTTTTGCATTTAAATCCTATAGCGAACCAAGTCACATCTAGAGACAAGAATATCATAAACACTTCTTGCTTTTTAAATTATGTTTGCTGCCTCTTGTTGTGCAGAACACACACTGCAGCCTCAACATAAAGTCATTTTAATAAGGCAGTCAATGCTCTGCAGTACAGGAATGAAAGTATTCACAAACAACAACATTAAAAGTCTTTTTCACACACTGACACTCTCTCTCTCTCTCACTTCTAATAGCTGCAGATGTAATATGCATTTCGGACTGTCTGGCCTTTCTGTGGTAAATTTAGAGACATGTCAGTGTGGTGTGAAGTTTCAGCAGGGCCACTTTAAGAATTAGCCTCAGAGAGACACATTAAAAAATGATAACACAGGGTTTGGCAAAAACGTCAGCATTATGTAATCAGAGGAAGAGAGAGAGAGAGAACTGCGGATGAGAGGAAAGAGTGAAAGCCCAGCGGCTCGAAGCTTCACCTCTCTCTCCAACCACCTCCAAACATCAAAGGATTCACTATTACTTCAGCTTTGATTAAATCGGAGTGTTTTTCAAAATTTCACAAGGAAACTTTAAGCATGTGTGAGTACATGCATGAACACATAAGAGAATTTCATGGATTTTTTGAGAACATGAAATTAAAATCTAAGTAATATTCCATGTTCAGTACATTAAGAGTGTTTGTCGATTATTACCACTAAAATAATTTGAGAAAAAAATGGAAGGACAATTTTGTATAATTTAAAAGCAGAAATGGTGTCTTTATATATACATAATAAATATACACAGCACACACACATATATTACGTAAACAAAGCACTAATTTTTTGCACTAATCGTTTGACAGCACTAATGTGAACCTTATTTTATACAAGCAATTACATGTACCCTTCAATTCTTTTGACTCTTTCCTTTTCTTTTTTGTTTGTTTCTTTTTTAAGCAAAAATCTGTTACACAGTGAGACTTAGAAATGGAAGTCAATTTGAAAACCCTTAATATATTAACTGTTTTAATAGCATAACCACAAAGCGTGAACATTATGTGTTTTATCACGATTTAGGTGATAAAAGGTGTGTGTGTGTGTGTGTAAAGTTACATCTGATTTACTTAACTTTGTTGCAATGGCTGTTTGTTTCTTTTTTAAGCAAAAATCTGTTACACAGTGAGACTTAGAAATGGAAGTCAATTTGAAAACCCTTAATATATTAACTCTTTTAATAGCATAACCACAAAGCGTGAACATTATGTGTTTTATCACGATTTAGGTGATAAAAGGTGTGTGTGTGTGTAAAGTTGCATCTGATTTACTTAACTTTGTTGCAATGGCAACATAGATGCTTAAACCATAAAATGACTGTAAAAAATGTTTTAAACAACTTTACAGTTCAAATTATACAAATGTGTTAATCAACATGACTGAGCTTAACTTGAATCAGGAATATCTCTTTAATATTTCTGGCCTAACTGTAAACAAGTTATTTCTAAAGAAAAACTGTTAATCATCAGTCAAAATTAGACCTATTTCTCTCCTTCTGTCTCTCACTCTCTCAATCCCTCTTGAAACCCCATGGTAGGGAACATATGATCACTCCATAGGGTGCGTTAATACAAAGCCGTGCACACATAAAAATAAAGCTAAAGGAAGGTGTGACTTCCCGTGTTTCTGTCGGCTTTGCAGTCTGTTATTTTCTTTGAATCAAATCTGGGTTGCTGTGCTTGTCCTGCTTCTCATTCAGAGGTTATTTCTGGAAATATCCTTATAAAGTGTGATAAAAGTGCCATTTATTTTGTACTGCAAGTATTAGCTTGGTACATACAGTAAATAATCCCCGTTTATTGTGGGATATTGTTATATACATGTTCTTTCATTATACTGGACTTACGTAATTTGGGTATTTTTCCCTCATGTTTTCTATCTTCACATCTTCTCTCTTGTTCGATCTGGGTTTATTTCTTTGCTTCTTGATTCGAGTGTGCTGTTCCAAAGAGATTTTCAGCTCTATGAGCCCCTTCCTGTAGCAGAGAACATTACACAGACAATCTCACTGGAGCAGCATGATTCATATAATGGCACTGTTGAAAACACAAACACTTCCACACAAAAAAAGAACAACATTAGTTTTGGTCATTATCTATAAAATTATGTTTTTATTAGTGTTGTCAAATCGATTAATCACATCCAAAATAAAAATTTGTGTTACATAATATGTGTATATATATACATATACATATATATATATATATATATATATATATATACATATATATATATATA
>NW_015506178.1:496534-516242 GCF_001515645.1 Sinocyclocheilus grahami | reverse complement strand
ATATATATATATATATATATATATATATATATATATATATATATATATACACACACACACGTAAATATTTCAGTAACACTTTACTTGAAGGGGTGTGCATAAGACAGACATGGCACCTTCATAATCATGACACAATTTATGCATGTTTATGACAACTGTCATTAAGTGTCATTCGCTCAGTTATGTAATTTTTAATGCAAATATGACATTATTTGACCTAACCTTAACCTAACCCTACCCCTAACCATAGCCCATAACAAAGACATCTCAAACAATGTCATCTTTGCATTAAAAATTACATAACTGAGTGAATGACACTTAATGACAGTTGTCATAAACATGCATAAAAAACCTTCATATTCATGACATGTCATGATTATGTAGGTGTCATGTCATGATTATTAAGGTGTCATGTCAGTCTTATGCACACCCCTTCAAGTAACCAATATTTCTTAAATATGTTCATGTATGTGTGTGTACATTTTGTCAGTTATAACTTTAGAGGACAATACCTGCTAAACTAACACACACACACACACACACACACACACACACACACACACACACACACACACACACACACACACACACACAGAGAGAGAGAGAGAGAGAGAGAGAGAGAGAGAGAGAGAGTTTTTAGAACTAAAATCTCTCCCTCTCTCTCTCTCTCTCTCTCTCTCTCTCTCTCTCTCTCTGTGTGTGTGTGTGTGTGTGTGTGTGTGTGTGTGTGTGTGTGTTAGTTTAGCAGGTATTGTCCTCTAAAGTTATAACTGACAAAATGTACACACACATACATGAACATATTTAAGAAATATTGGTTACTTGAAGGGGTGTGCATAAGACTGACATGACACCTTAATAATCATGACATGACACCTACATAATCATGACATGTCATGAATATGAAGGTTTTTTATGCATGTTTATGACAACTGTCATTAAGTGTCATTCACTCAGTTATGTAATTTTTAATGCAAATATGACATTATTTGACCTAACCTTAACCTAACCCTACCCCTAACCATAGCCCATAACAAAGACATCTCAAACAATGTCATCTTTGCATTAAAAATTACATAACTGAGTGAATGACACTTAATGACAGTTGTCATAAACATGCATAAAAAACCTTCATATTCATGACATGTCATGATTATGTAGGTGTCATGTCATGATTATTAAGGTGTCATGTCAGTCTTATGCACACCCCTTCAAGTAACCAATATTTCTTAAATATGTTCATGTATGTGTGTGTACATTTTGTCAGTTATAACTTTAGAGGAGCTAAACTGCTAAACTAACACACACACACACACACACACACACACACACACACACACACAGAGAGAGAGAGAGAGAGAGAGAGAGAGAGAGAGAGAGAGGGAGAGATTTTAGTGAGTGTGTGGCTGACAACAATGAACATAATGGGCTTCAGGGCATTCAGAGCTGTAAAGCGTTTGTGTTTCAGACACTGGGGCTGTAATAAGTTCAAACTGTTCTTTCCTTCAATCAATGTACTTTCCCTCTCACACACAACATCTACACCTCCACACACACTTATATAAATAAGAGCACACTTACAGTCTCGTATAACGCTGACTCGGAGCACTTTTTGAGCAGATGGATTTGAGAAAGCACAAGAACAACAGACTTCCTCCAATATACTTGTAAATATGCATAGAGATAGACAGACAAAGAGAGACAGATGGCTGGGGATGGGTGGAGGAAAAACCACTACCACACAGAACAACAAAGACAAAATGTGCGAGAGGAAAATAAAGAAATTAGGGCGCAATCTCAACCCTCCCACTTAACAGTAAAGCAAGAAACAGCAGCGCTAGGAATCCGCCTCGCACCACTTAAGAACCGACACTGAAAAACAATTTGGGATGAAGCATATATGCAGCAGAGACCTGCCTCGGCACAACGCACTTCAAAAAAGAAAATATCTCACGGAGGGGACCGTTAGCGCTGCGTCCTCCATCCCTGGTAATTTCATCATGCTGAGAGAGAAATATTCAAAGCCTTTCCAATCAGTCTGCAGCTACTATGACAGAAGACTGAACTGTGGAAAGTGCGATCGAGAAGCAATTTTACTTTAACAAACTTTGATCAAGAGAAAGCTGAGGGTTGTGGGTGAATCTTGAATTTCTTGGGTCCAAACAAAGGTGTCATTCTGGGGTCAAAGATTGAGGTGAAAGGTCATAGGTCACGACAGTCACAAACCAAACCAACTAGCACTGTGATAAATCACATCATGCAAAGGACAATGCAAAGCAAAGATAGACCCTGCATTCCATTCGGAAGGGCTCATCCATATGCCCTAATCCCTTCAAAGGGTTTACCCTCCGTAGTGAGAGCTTCGAAGGGCTGAAGGGTGTAGGGGACCAAACAACTGTTTCTTGAAGTGCTCTTCTGCTTCATCATCTCGTGGCCACACGGATATGCCGTCATCATTGAAAGAATCTGCGCAAAGGATCATGGGAGCCCGAAGTGTCCATCAGTTGTGCCCTTCGAAATCCTTCATTCCGAAGGGCCCTTTGAAGTGGCCAGTTTTGAGCACTTCAGTTTGGAACGACCCTTCAATATGGCAGACATGATTGCTTTCACTCCGAAGTGCCCTTCGGAGGGCGATATATCCCATTTGGAACACACCGAGAGATGTGTGCTAGAGACTAAACAAACTTTGGAGTCGGTCAAATTTTTTATGTTTTTGAAAGAAGTTTCTTTTGCTCACCAAGGCTGAATGTATTTGTTTAAAAAAAATGTCGTAAGAAACTAAAACAAATAAAAAAAAACAGCATTTAAAAATATATACATGATCCAGAAATCATTCATATATGCTGATTTGCTGCTCAACAAACAAACAAATAATAAATAAATCAATTCTATCAATAACTAACCAAATGTTCAAAAATGGGGGAAAGCAAGGGGGGAAAATAAAGGTAAGTAAAAAATATGGATTAAAATTATCAGGGACAAAAAGGATGACAAAAATGCCCCATAAATTCAAGATAATGGGGCAGAAAATGCACCTGCATAATTAAACTAAATATATTTATGGCTGTCGCGAATTAAAATAAAATGTTAAAATTAATGCAAAGCTCCAATTCGCGGCATTAAATTTACCTTCGTTTACCTTGGATCAGATTTCTTTTTATGTGTTTTTGCACCAATTGCAACCAATCACACTTGTTTCTGTTGAGCTTAGAAAC
Source organism: Sinocyclocheilus grahami (assembly GCF_001515645.1). Lineage (NCBI taxonomy): Eukaryota > Metazoa > Chordata > Actinopteri > Cypriniformes > Cyprinidae > Sinocyclocheilus > Sinocyclocheilus grahami. The sequence goes on along the minus strand of NW_015506178.1, from coordinate 513,027 downwards.
GCATTGACCAATCAGAGGTGTTTAGATTAGTCAGCGCTGAAATCACCGGAGTTTAGCGCCCATGCACTCACTGAATGAATTCTGAATTCTTAAAGGGGTCATATTTGAAATCGCATCATATGACCCCTTTAAGGCCCGTTCGATAACGATATTAGCGTCCACACCAGTGGATGATATAGTCTATTTATTCTAAGCGCACACTCGTCTGCCGTTTTAAATTCTGGAGCTTGTTATAGCAGGATTGATTCTGATTGGGTGTCATCAGCCATCAGCTGGGGGAAAAATCGTTCTGAAAGTGTAGAGTCAATTTGACCAGAAAATTCACTGGGAATGTTGAACAGATTGTCGATTTTTCCATAGTTTGATATGCTCAATCTACAAATGTCAATGTTATTTAATGTTAATCTTAATATGTTAAATCCATATTAAGACAACATTAACCTTCTGGAGTCAAAGGAGGCACCAGCATGATCACTTGGATTGTAATGAGTTTGTAACTATTTTGTCATTTGTATAAAATAAAATAAAATAAATCAATACGTTTGTGTGTGTGCATGTTTATGTGGTTTATGAGGACACAAATTTGTATAATAACATGGGTATGACATAGGTATTACAACGAGGTGGTGATTTATGAGGACATTTTCAGTTTCCCCGTAATTCAAAAGGCTTATAATTCAGAATGAGTTTATTTGAAAATCTAAAAATGCAGAGTTTCCTGTGAGGGGTAGGTTTAGGGGTAGGGTTGGTGTAGGGCAATAGAAAATACGGTTTGTACAGTATAAAAACCATTACGCCTATAGAGAGTCCCCATAAACCATAAAAACAAACCTGTGTGTGTGTATATATACAGTATATATATATATATATATGTATGTGTGTGTGTGTGTATATATACAGTATATATATATATATATATATGTATGTGTGTGTGTGTGTATATATACAGTATATATATATATATATATATGTATGTGTGTGTGTGTGTGTAAAAACTCAAATGATGTAACAGAATTAAAAAAAATAGAATACAATTTCATAATACACTATAGCAATGTAAGTGTGAATTTATGTAAAATGTTATTATTATTATCATTATTATTTAAAGTAGTATAAAAACCAATATGAAGAATTTATTACAAAATATAATGTAAAAAATAATAACTACCAAGCTTTAAATATAATACAAAAAATGTATTTGTATATAAGTAATAATAATAATAACAACAACAACTTGTTAGTAATAGTATGTAGTATAGTAATAGTTAGTATGGTAATAATACAATTTTCTTATATCTCGTAATATCTTAAAATATACATTAAAATGTTTTAATTTGGTTTAAATCATTCTAATGACACTGTTTTAAATATTAATTATAAACAAAATAAATAATTTTATAATTAAATAATACTTTTATATGTATGCGTTATTTGTTATAGTAAAGTTAATTTAATACACTTTAATATATAATTTTTTTCTATAATAAAGAGAATGTTTTAAATATTGATTATAAATATAATTCTATTTAAATTCACATTTATGTTATTTGTTATAGTATAGTTTGCTTACAGTAACTCATGTATTCAAACTTGAAACCTTGGGGACTAGAAATTGTTGAAGAAAAAAGGTACTTTTCAAGCCACACGTACTACCTTCTTAAGAAATCATCACATCCAAACGCCATTAGCCCACTGACGATATAACCAAGATTATTGTCCGTCGCTTTGCTTCGAAACCCAAGTAAGCAGGTGTACATGTAAACTCAATGCAGAGCAAATGAGGTAAAAGCCCACATGGGGCCACTGAGAGCTGTCATGAGGTAACAGGAGATGGAAGAGTCAGATGGAGACACAGAGCCAGGAGAGGTCAGTGCAGCTGTCAATCACTACTGTAATTATCTGAGTGGGCGGGGCTGAATATACCATGAGAGATTTCTCCTATTCCTCTCATTTCTTGCTCACAAAGCTTTTTAACTTCATCTGCTTCATGTTACCTAATCCGTGTCTTTTCATTCTCTGGGTAGGCTACAGCAGCTCCAGTGGGGATTAGGTGAACCAGAACCTGCCTAGCCAATGAGAGCCAGAGACGGGGCTGTGCGAACAGGCCGTGGCCTCGTGCTGGCTGGGAACAAACACGGAGAACCACAGCTCAATCTCAATCAACACACTGGCCCCTACTGGACAGGAGAGCTACTGCAGTGTTAATTGCACAGGCTTTCATTATTCATGCTGTGTAAGATGTTCAAATCAAAGCAATAACAAGAACAAGGAAACACTAATAGTGGAAACATTCACACAATAGCAGAATATGGATGTCAATCCATAGTAAATATATGAAAACAAACAAACAAAAAATTCTATAATCACTTTACTACTTTAAATGTACAGGATGCATGCGTTTTTGCTCATCAAGGCTTTATGTGAATTTATTAGATCAATAATTCAGTCAAATCATAAAAAATGTGAAATTTTATTTCAATATTCTAAAACTATTCTCTATTTCAATATATATTAAAATGTAATTCATTCCTGTGATGTAAAGCTGAATTTTCAGCATCATTATTCTAGTCTTAGTGTCACATGATCCTTCAGAAATCATTCTAATATGCTGATTCGCTGAAACATTTCTTATTATCAATACTGAAATCTGTTTCTGCTACTTATTATTTTTGTGAACCATTGATACATTTTTTTCACTATCCTTTAATGAATAAAAAGTTCAAACGAAAAGCATTTGAAAGTTTTTACTGTCATTTTTGATCAATTGAATTCATCCTTGTTGAATAAATAAATAAATATTAATTCTTTAAATACTCATTCCAAACTTTAGCACAGCAGCGTACTATTTTAGACATTAACAAATTAGCATTTTAGACATCGACTCAAGCCTGAATTGACTGATTGATACCTTTACAGCGTCACCACTTATGACATATTAGGGTCACAAAACATACAAAAAGGAACTGATGTTACTCTCTAGAAAATGCTGGGTTAAATACAACCCAGTGCTGAGTAAAATAGGGACAAACCCAGCAATTGGGCTGTTTTGACCCAGCGGTTGGGTTACTACCCAGAAGGTTGGGTTAAACATTTAACCCAACCGCTGGGTCAAAACAACCCAATTGCTGGGTTTGTCCCTATTTTACCCAGCGCTGGGTTGTATTTAACCCAGCATTTTTTAGAGTGTAGCATATGCATATATACTGCATATTCCGCAAGTTAACTGTAAGGTGACATACAGCACAGATCCATAAATAGCACTGTAGTAGGTGATGTTCTGATAAGTAAAATGAAACATGATGCTGATATATTCTAAACAAATAAATCATCAAGCACCACATTAATACATACATACACAACGTCTATTTCTGGCCCTCTGTGCATTCTTGCCGCCACGGCTCTATAAATAAAATAAGGAGCTCATTATGCATTCTATGAGCATAACTTAACAGTTCTCACTGGGAGCGACGGCAGGAGTCATAAATCTGGTCAGATCTCAGACACACACACACACTGGCACATAGTGGACACAAAATTGATATATAAATATATAATTAAACATATAAAATATAATAAGGGGAAATATAGGGCAAAATCCAAGCAATACCAAACAGGTCCACTATGGTTCTCAACTGGTGTGAATGCAATCAGGATTTCTTACATTAGAGATGACAACCACTTTTAATAACTTTTATATTCAGTAAATGAAGTTGACGTCTGAAATCAGTGGTTCTCAACTGGTTTTGGTTCAGGCCCCAGATTACACGTTTCAATGATCAAATTCAAGTCAAATCTACCAAAAACAGTACTGACATTGTACAATTAAATGCTTCCTGCAGCCATTCATTCATCTCACAAAATGCATTGTGGTCAGCACACCATTTTTATTCTCATTGCAAATTAATCTGGCTCATATTTTCAATATTTGCAGAAATTTAGCATTACATCACCAATGGATCCTCTCTGCAGTGAATGGGTGTCGTCAGAATGAGAGTGCAAACATTTGATAAAAACATCACAATAATCCACACCACTCCATCAGTTAACATCTTGTGAAGCAAAAAGATGTGTGTTTGTATGAAACAAATCCATCATTAAGGCATTTTAACTCTAAACCATCGCTTATGGGCAAGTCCATAATCCATAACACTTCATCCAATGTAAAACTCCTCCGTTGTCCTTTCACATCAAAATCCACCAATATATTTCTTTAAAACTGTTTTAGCTTGTAAACAGTGCTTGATCGGTGCATATGTCTCTCCTGATTCAGATTAGACTCCTTTTTCACTGGAGTAAGCATTTATGGACTCATATTTTAGCCAGAAACAGTGGTTTGAAGGTAAAAACATCTTAATGATGGATTTGTTTATTACAAACATGCAACTTTTTGCTTCACTGGTCTCGTGTGGATTACTTGTGGAATATTGTGATGTTTTTATCAGCTGTTTGGACTCTCATTCTGACGGCACCCATTCACCGCAGAGGATCCATTGGTGAGCAAGTAATGTAATGCTACATTTCTCCAAATCTGTTTTGATGAAGAAACAAACTTATGTACATCTTAGACGGCCCGAGATTTAGCAAATGTTCATTTTTGGGTGAACTATTCCTTTAAATTTAATGATTTTGCTATCTTAACAATGCACAATTATACGGCTAATTGCATTTTTATTACTTGCATTTGCACTTTGCAACCTTCAGATCAGACCAGTTGAGAGACTCTGCCTTGAATATCTGATCTGAACCATTATTAGTTAATTTCTATAACAATTGCTGGTGTGCTCAGACAACCACATGATTCACTAGTGCACAATTCCAAGAGCAGCCATCATCACATTCCCACAGATGAAGAGCGACATGCACGCACACATGCAGTTGACTCCTTGTGCACGGGTCAGTTATGAAGCGGCTTCTTACGGTGCATGCAGCCGAGCAGACGCAAGACTTCATTTCTGCATGCACAACACTATTGTCTATTGTGATACCGATGCATTTGCATGCTTATTATGCAAACACATGCTATCTGAGTGCTCTTGCACACGCTGCAGTGTTTGTCACAGCGTGTGGAAGAGATGACGATGCATCCAACATTTCAAAGCATCTTCTGAAGCGAGTAAACATTAGCTTATGTGACCGCAGAGAGTATCGAATCACCTGCGTCACAGCCAGCCGTGTTGCCTGGGAAACAATGAGAGCGATGATGTCACGAAGACATCACATAGTGACCGCTCGTAGCTCCATCCAGTTGTGGCCTGTTTTTCAGTCACAAGTTCAGGACACACAGAACAAATGACAAAGGCACGCAGACTTGCAAACAAACACCCACAAATCCTCTTCAGCTGTGCAAATAAAATACAATGAAATCACAACTTAAAACTTGCTTTGCATGGGTTGGTGTAGAGATAAAGAAAACCAATACAGAGAGCATTATAAACGTATAACCAGTAGCTCTTCTGCATTACTTCTGGACTCATTTACTCATGTAGCTGCAATTTAATTTTCCTTCCAAGGTTTAAAACCACCTTTACAACAAGTACTCTGGCAGTACCATGGATGGGAATACAAGGATACTGTACGATTATAAATGTCATTTAATAAATGTCGGATACAATATGATTGTAGTAGTATTCTTGGCAGTCTTTTATAGTTCCATCTAAACGTTATGGTACATGAATATGGTATTTTTTATGTGAGTGGGGCAAGCTGTGCTTACGATTTACTTTGGTTGTCCTCTATGCAAGAGGTAAAACTAAAACTTATATAATTATATTAATAATTATGTCAAGCTGCCTGTTTTCGAATGAATGTAGAAAAAAAACACACAAAGCAATAAAATCAACTAAAAAATATTAAAATATAATAAATATAAAATAATTATGACTTTAAATGTAAGACTTAAAAAGTCTTATGGTGATGCACATTTTTTTCATATTTCAGCCAGGAAAACATTTTCTGAATACCATAAAACAATTTTAGCATTTTGTAATAATAACAGCATTTTAACAAAATCAATACACTTCATCCAAATAGTATATATATATATATATTTTTTTTTTTTTAATCACCTATTGAATATATTTCTAGTCCTAAACATGTTTACTTTGGCCAATGTTATTTTACTATCAGTGAGATACTATTATATTTTTTTATTAATATATAGAATTTGTTTTTTCACTTCTGTTTTTGTCATTCGTTATTTTTAAACATGTTTACATAATCTGTTATTCATTTTGATTTCAGTTCATTTTTAGTTTTACTCTCACTTGAAAATGAAAAAGTAGATGAACTAAAATAGCTTACATAAAATAAGTTTTGTATTTTATTTTAGTTTATGCTTATTTTAAAGTAACACATTTGCTTTTAGGTTTTGTTAACTACATTATCCCTGCCCTTTGTTGTAATAAATAATACATAGATAATCAATTAATGAATCTATTTATTCATAAATACATAAATGATCGTCACATTTGTATCTCTCAATCACAGACAGCTATGATGAGCTCTATTGAAATACATGGCCACATGACAAATATTAACTGTGCAGCACAGCTTACCCCACTCTCCCCCAAGCAATACAGTATTTGCATTCATTCACTTTAAGCTACAAAAATGGGTCTTTTTTGTACTCTCCCTCTCTCTCTCAGATCCTGTAGTTTGTACGGATTATAAATGACTCCGATATGCTGGAGGGAGTTCATTTCTCTCATAGATTTATAACTGGGAACTCACCCACTTCTGTTTCCCCATGTGATTTCAAAGTTTCATGCACCTCTGTGTTATACACCTATGTTTCCTGGCCTCTTTCGGTCAGAGACACAGGGCTGACTGCCGAATGGGTCACATCACACATTTGATTCAGACACACTAATGAAACTTATTTAGAATCATTTCTTTCCTTCTCATTCTTGGTCTTTCTTTGCGTGCAGTTCTTGCTCAGCAGTAATGTTTTGGTTTGACATTCTCCAATGCCCCTTCTAAATTTGTGCGCTGTGCCCATGATAGATGAATGACCCTATAAAAACAGCCGCGAGCTGACGACTCCACCGTCCCTGGACCAGCTGCAAGGCTGCTGACTGCGGCGGGAATCACACACAGGTACGTGCATAAAACAGATGCCTAATGAGGTCAGCCAGCAGCACAAACAAACATTCTGAGGAATGGGCTTCATGCAAACTGTAAGTCACAGTGACAGCGGTACAATTAGGAGTTGTGCAGGTCATCAATCAACCAATAAAATTCACTAAAAGATGAGCTAACGACAGAGCTGGACAACAAGGTCAGCTATTTCATCACCCTTAACTGAAACTTTTAGGTTCTCTCTAATCAGTGTTTCTTTAGTATCATTGAAACACTATTATAGTTTTTGTTACTATCTTGAATTATATTTTATTTTATAATATTTTTTATATAATGTCACTTTAATTTTAGTTGAAGTTTTAGCAGAAACAAAATTTTAAAAAAGCACACACACACACATCACTGGAAAAGCACTCAAATAAGGTGCCTGATAAAAATGTTGATAATGACAACAGGAAAAATAGCCTAGGAGCCCAAGTGTGCCAACTTTTTTGTTGTTGTTTGTTATGGAAGTTATGTTAATGTCGTTTTTTATTTATTAGTTAATTTAGTTTTAATTATTTTACATCAAAGTAAAACATGTGTGTGAAAATTATTTATTATTAAACATAAGTACTATAATAACAATTAAAAAAAATTATATATAATTTTTATATAAACAAACATTTAAAATACGTAAATAAACTACAAATATTTAAACAAACTTTTTATTTTATTTCTTTTAATGTTTATTTTACTTCATTTGTCGTGCGTGTTTGTATGTTATATATACACATATATACACACACATATACAGTATATATATATATATATATATATATAGGCTATATATATGTATGTGTGTGTATATACACATGTATATATGAAGAGTTTATTTGCAAAAACCGATAACTCCGCTTTCTTAATTTTCAAAAGTCATGTTTTTTATTATGTTATCATGTTTATAATGCGTTTTATTGTGTTAGTTAGCTGTATTTTTTAGCTATTTTTTTACCTAATCAAAATAACCCAACTGAAGTTTGATTGAGATTAAATGGAATGCACAATGAAAAAACATGATTTCTGAAAATAGTTAAAAACCGAGTTATCTATCTAGCATCTTATCTATTTATTTATTATTACACATTTATAATTATTACTGACCGGTTTAATTAATAAATAAAAAATATATATAATATAAAATTTGTATATAAAATATAAAAATAAACATGACCTCAAATAAAATACAATTTTACAATTTTTTTTAATTATTGTATTATAAATAAATTTGAACTTTTTTACTTTTTACATTTTTCCAAACATTTTTCTTTTAGTATAACTTGATGTACCAAAATATCACAAACGGATATACAATTTAATCAAATATATATGAACAAATATAAAAATAAAACAAGTATTTTAAATGACTAAAACATTCAAATGAAAGTAGAAAAAATATATAAAAATAAATCTGATTCAAAGTATTCATAAAAACGTCAAACATCACACACAAATCATTTGGTTGTACATCAAATAAATGTTCTCAGATGTCTATGTTGGTGCTTCTCAGTATTAATAAAGGCTAGTTCACATTGTGTCCCCAACAAACACTAACTTTCAATGGTTGCTGATGACGGTTGTGACAGTGTGAACTATCAAGATGCTAATTGGTTCAGATTGTATGCTGTACCTCTAAATGTGTTGATCTGAACACTGAAGAGCTTCCCAACGCATTACAGCGAGTTAAACTCAAGTCCATGCCATCAGCAGCAGCCTGAGATGATGATTCTCCATGCAGACCTGCATGAACACAAGCTCTCGAAAGCATCAAAGCAGCTGAGATCAGTGTTTCCCCTCCTTTCTTTGATCCTCTCAGTCATCAGTGGTGAGTTTCACTTCCTCCCATAATTCAATGGAGCAAGTCAAAGATGCTCATTATCACAATCGCTTTCCTCTCATCTCAGAGGACGGGTGGCATGCACAATTTATCAAAACGATAGCATCTCAGGAGGGGAACGAAACGCCCCTCTTTGTTCTAACGGTGGCCTGTGATTTTAAACCGGTTTGGCCCCTTCTGCCCGCGTTTTCCACCACATTTAGCTTGATTGTACCACTTCCATACTTAGCATAATCTGATTAGCTTTTGTTATGGGATTCTTATGAAGAAAGATGGAGATAAATGATTTGTTTGTCTGAAAACAGGATTGTAATTGAGTAAAGAAACTAAAAATACGCTTGCGCTCAGCTGAATTATCGCAGCGTGATAAGACAGTGCTCAGCGTGATTACGTGAGGTCATCTGATAGACCCTGCTGCTAATTGAATATAGAGTACAGTTAGTGGATTAGAGGTGGGAGGGGGGGCATTTTTACAACCCTATTTGTTCAAATAAACATGGGAGGATAGAATCTGGAAAAATCTCATATGCATAACTTATATAGTTCCCCCCAAAAAGAACTGGCTCTTAAAGGTACAGTTCACCCAAAATTAAAGTTGTCATCATTTACTCATCCTCAGGTTGTTCAAAATCTACACAAATTTCTTTCTTCTGCTGAACACTAAAGAAGATATTCTGAAGAATATTGGTAACTAAACAGTTGCTGTTTTTTGTTCCATACTATGGAAGTCAATGGGGACCAGTAACTGGTTACCAGCATTCTTCAAAATACCTTATTTTATGTTCCACACATTGAAGAAAGAAACTCATACAGGTTTCAAACAATATGAGGGTGAGTAAATGATGCCAGAACTTCCATCAGGCAGACTATCCTTTAAAGGGGTCATGTACTGACAAACCAAAATTCCCTTGACCTTTTGACATATAAGAGGTCATTGTACTATAAAAACATCCTGTAACTTTCAGAACTCAAAACTTTCTCATTAGTCTAAAAACAGATTATATTGAAGGCGGTCTGCCAAAACGACAGCTTGTGGAATGTTCTACTCTATGATGTAATAGGGTGGCTAAATACCACCTTCCGCAGAAGACCAACACCTACTCTTACATCGAGTAGAAAAAATATATAAAAATAAATCTGATTCAAAGTATTCATAAAAACGTCAAACATCACACACAAATCATTTGGTTGTACATCAAATAAATGTTCTCAGATGTCTATGTTGGTGCTTCTCAGTATTAATAAAGGCTAGTTCACATTGTGTCCCCAACAAACACTAACTTTCAATGGTTGCTGATGACGGTTGTGACAGTGTGAACTATCAAGATGCTAATTGGTTCAGATTGTATGCTGTACCTCTAAATGTGTTGATCTGAACACTGAAGAGCTTCCCAACGCATTACAGCGAGTTAAACTCAAGTCCATGCCATCAGCAGCAGCCTGAGATGATGATTCTCCATGCAGACCTGCATGAACACAAGCTCTCGAAAGCATCAAAGCAGCTGAGATCAGTGTTTCCCCTCCTTTCTTTGATCCTCTCAGTCATCAGTGGTGAGTTTCACTTCCTCCCATAATTCAATGGAGCAAGTCAAAGATGCTCATTATCACAATCGCTTTCCTCTCATCTCAGAGGACGGGTGGCATGCACAATTTATCAAAACGATAGCATCTCAGGAGGGGAACGAAACGCCCCTCTTTGTTCTAACGGTGGCCTGTGATTTTAAACCGGTTTGGCCCCTTCTGCCCGCGTTTTCCACCACATTTAGCTTGATTGTACCACTTCCATACTTAGCATAATCTGATTAGCTTTTGTTATGGGATTCTTATGAAGAAAGATGGAGATAAATGATTTGTTTGTCTGAAAACAGGATTGTAATTGAGTAAAGAAACTAAAAATACGCTTGCGCTCAGCTGAATTATCGCAGCGTGATAAGACAGTGCTCAGCGTGATTACGTGAGGTCATCTGATAGACCCTGCTGCTAATTGAATATAGAGTACAGTTAGTGGATTAGAGGTGGGAGGGGGGGCATTTTTACAACCCTATTTGTTCAAATAAACATGGGAGGATAGAATCTGGAAAAATCTCATATGCATAACTTATATAGTTCCCCCCAAAAAGAACTGGCTCTTAAAGGTACAGTTCACCCAAAATTAAAGTTGTCATCATTTACTCATCCTCAGGTTGTTCAAAATCTACACAAATTTCTTTCTTCTGCTGAACACTAAAGAAGATATTCTGAAGAATATTGGTAACTAAACAGTTGCTGTTTTTTGTTCCATACTATGGAAGTCAATGGGGACCAGTAACTGGTTACCAGCATTCTTCAAAATACCTTATTTTATGTTCCACACATTGAAGAAAGAAACTCATACAGGTTTCAAACAATATGAGGGTGAGTAAATGATGCCAGAACTTCCATCAGGCAGACTATCCTTTAAAGGGGTCATGTACTGACAAACCAAAATTCCCTTGACCTTTTGACATATAAGAGGTCATTGTACTATAAAAACATCCTGTAACTTTCAGAACTCAAAACTTTCTCATTAGTCTAAAAACAGATTATATTGAAGGCGGTCTGCCAAAACGACAGCTTGTGGAATGTTCTACTCTATGATGTAATAGGGTGGCTAAATACCACCTTCCGCAGAAGACCAACACCTACTCTTACATCGCTGCCTGTTTAGCTCCGCCCACCGAATCGTGCATAGTGTTTACGAGAGAGGCAAATGCAGGTCTATGCAGAAATCAAACTATAAAGTTAGCTCTGAAGACAACAAGAAGCTGTGCAGTGCCAAGTTGTGTCACTCCCGGATAATCGAAAATGGGCAAAGAGGTGGAGTTGGTTGCTGAAACCACGCCCACCTAGCTCGACGGTGGTGACAGCAGCGGCAACCCACCTGATACTCAAGTGGCCACGCCCTTAATTATGCATAACTTTAAGGCTTAATATAATTTAAACGGATGAGTTATAAAAAAAATTCACCCCCTCACAGTTGTCATGAAGGGCAAAATTAGCTATATAGACCAAAACCACTTTTTGTACCAGGCTGTAAATCTATTTTTTTCTGCTGTAAAATTGAGCATTTTAACGTGGGGAGTCTATGGGACTGACTCCCTTTTGGAGCCAGCCTCTAGCGGCCAGTCGATGAATTGCAGTTTTAGTCACTTCCGTGTTGGTTTCATGAGAGAGACCGGAAGGTTGCCGCTTGGCTGAATGTTTGCGATTCACTAAAAAAGAACTGAATCAAAAGAGTCAGTTGTGTGAATCCAGCCATTCGTGTTTCAGAACTTGTGTAGAGAGTGTTCTGTATACATTACGTACTTCATATTAACTTCCAATCCTTCGGATAATTGATTGGTTTTCCCTTGTCTGGTCTTTGGAAACGTGAGACTCTGATTGCACTAGAATAGCTGGAATAGAAACACAAAAACATGGCAGAAATAAAAAACTTTTCATAATCATAAAAACATTTAGAATCAAATTAAATGACTTACCAAGCTGACACGAAAGTCTGTACACATTTTAATTTAGAATACAGTGCATCTTCCATCTGAGAGGCCATCGCCATGAGATATCAGATATACAGTTTAAGGAGACTTTTTGAATCGTTCTTGTTTTATGGCTTAATCTGAAATTTGAGCATCACCAAATACCACATCATAGCCTAACAAAGTAATCTTTCATGTTAAAGTTAGTTCTGGAGGTTTATATCAGTAGTGACTCGGGTTAGGAGAATCTCTAGATAAATTAATCTGAAATCTGTAAATATTATAGTGAATACGATTTTCCTAAAGCGCAATGCATACAGGTCTAAAGTGCACAACAGCGCAATGAGTCCTCATTAGTCGTCTTTCCAACACATAAAGCTCATTCAGATAAGTATTTTAGGAAAAACAAATAATAATAATTTACCAATACTGTAAACCACCGCATACAGAAGGTTGGAGAGTAAAGAGCGACTCTCCTCTATCAAACACTCCAGTAAAAACAGTCAAAACATGTTTTACATCCAGCACTGAGGCATACAAGCCCGAAGCACATAATAACACTGATGACCAATCAGCATAGTGTAACAAACCTGCACTCTCGCTCTGTGAGAATACACAGACGAACACAACAAATCACCAAACGTCTCCACGCGCTGTTTCACAGTTGCAAAAAAACAGGCTAAAATTCATTAAACCCTATGTAATGTACAGCATCAGTACAGTATTTGGCAAATAAAAGATTGGAGTGCACACGTGCATGGCATTTGCAAGTATACATTCATTAAAGATACAAGCTAGCTTGATACAAACGCCCAAATGATTGCTCTGGGACTTGTTTCTCAGACTCACAGTAAGTTTTTTTTTTCTTTTCCCACTGAGTCAGAAGGTATCGTGTACAGTACAGTAGTTTAATAGCCTTTGGCATAAACTGGGAAAGGAAGCTAGCTGCCAAGTGCTCACCTACGAACCAACCCCAGTTTCTGTCGCTAACGCCAAGAGAAGAAACCTTGCGACCATTCCAGGCACGGCACTTGTAATGTATTGTAATATTTTTTTAGTTTTAGAAACTTTCCTGCAACATTCAGAGACACGAAGATGATACAAAAAGGAATAAATAAAGAACTGAATTGCTTAAATATTCTCCCTTTGACCTTGTGGAAGAACTGGCGTCTGCAGTGCATTCTGGGTACCGCAGAGAGTACGTACGTGAGGCTTTGTGACTGAGAACTGTATTGCATGTATGAGGAAGAACCGGAGGCATTTATGAGGGTTATTATGTGCTTTGTAGCATTATAGAGTCAGTTTTTGCGAGGGCCGCGTTAGTACTCGGTGTCGGAGACGTCTGCCGGGTCGGTATTGCGTGACAGCATGTAGTTGTCCATGTCTATGGAGGGGCAGTTGTGAATGGAATAGCGTAGGCGCTCGGCTAGTATGGCCTGGCTCATGTAGGGAGGAAGACGCAGCTGGAAGAAGCACGTCTGGGCCGTAGGAAGTCCGTTCACAGGCTGTTGAGAGAATAAAGTGAGACTAAAGACCCGGGCCTGATCCCAGTTCACATATTGCCGTTAGGCATGGAAAGTACATATACATAATTAACTAGGCTGATTGATCGGACGATATTTGCCAATACTGGCCGATAACTGTGACCATTTCTGTAACTTTTTAACAACAATTGACAAAATAACTGACAACAATTTAAAAGTTTCCATTTTGGGGTGAATTTTAGTAAAATAGTTGTTTACTAAATTATCATTTTATATTCAAAAGTTAATTCCATAAAGTATTTTTTTCTGTGTCCCTTTTCAGTTTTGAAATCTGACAACCATTTCATATAAATAAACATTAATAATCATACAAATAAAAATACATCTTTACAATTTTCCATTTTTGGGTGAATTTCAGTAAAATAACTACAAATTCTATATTTAAAGGTAATTTCTTTAAACAATTTTTCCTGTCTCTATCAGTTATTAAATCTACTGACAACCTTTTTATATAAATAAACATTAATAATACAACATTTTAAAATTTCCATTTTTGGGTGAATTTTAGTCAAATAATTTTCAATATTACATTCAAATGTAAATTTCATTTTAGAAAATCAATTTTGTCTACATCTAATTCATGGTCATTAAATTCTGTTAAATTAAAACAATTTTGTAATTAACTAAAGTATATATTAAATTATGCAGCTTTATTTAATTAAATTCATTCAATGTAACAATTAATTTTTTTATCTATTTTTAATTAAGTATATTGTAAAGAAAATATTCCAGAGCAATTTTGTCTACATCTCATTTGTTGTCATTAAATTATTATATATTAAATTAATATATATATATATATATTTTTTTTTAATCTATTTTAATTAGTATATAATAAAGAGGATATTCTACACCTGACAGTAACCTTACCCGATCAACTTTGACGATCTGAAATTTTTGTGTGATGTCTGCCGGATTGGACGGCAGTCTGGAACGTCCGGACACGAAGCGCAGGAACAGGACTCTCTCCTCATTGGTGAATTCCTCGAGGCTCTGCCACAGCCAGCCAATAAGCTGATGGCTGTCAGTAATGTCACGGTATCGTACCACCTTCTTCAACATTTCCACAGAGACCTCGGGCAAGCCACACACCAGCTGTTCCAGCTGTCGAGCCGTGAGCAGGGAAAGCAACGGGACTGGGATGATTGAGGACATGCCCTCCCTCACTGCTGCCACCTACATACACACAAAAACTGCGTTACCATTAAGTACTGTCAGCATGCAAGATCAGTCTATATGAACTATTCCTTTAAGTGAGATGCATAGCCAAGATCATTTTAATTCTAAAGTGTCTGGAGGTGAGGCAGATACCTGTCTGTCCATCTCCTGAAGTCTGTAGTGCAAGGCTCTCTCCACATAATCGTTCCTGTTGGAGAATGTCAGAGGGACGTTATGCCCACCAGGAATCACGGGAACCAATGTGCCATCAGCACTGTGAGCCACAAACGAGTCCAGAGGGATCATCTACAAATCCAGAATAAAAGACAGTGAGAAAGTCATGTCTGAATGGATGATCTCTGCTGGTCTCGGGTCTGTGTGCCTCACCACTGTGAAGTTCTCTTCATTGATCACGCTGTTGTCCAGGTGTAAGATGCCCTGAAGTGAGCGGTGTGTGAGCAGGTCCACTTCCTCCAGGTCGGCGGCTCCCAGAGGAATACAGCACATCTGTTTCCACACCCACGGCGCCAGGTGCAGATCCAAGGGCTTTTTGGTTCGAATGGCCACCGCCATTAGGATCCCCAAGAAGCGAAACTGCACCATGTGATCATCTGAGACTGCTGCTGGGTTCAGCAAGAACCTGTCCAGACAATGGAGGTTAGTAGTAAACAGTCTTTCTATTTAGAGCAAATAGAGTGCTGCAGGGATGACGTATTTTTGTAGACCAAAACCAGGAACTACTGGGTTTTTGTTGAGGAAACCAGGGTGAAGCTACCTTCTGGTTTAGCCTACAAAAATACATAATCGCTATACATTCTGCTTATGCATTTCATCATCTACAACGTACCTGTCCGTGTTGCTACCAACATCTGCAGAGCTGTTAGGAGTGTGAATGAGAAGCTCGACCACACCTGACTGCAACTCCTGGGAAAAGAGAATTCGGTTTTGGATGCCTGAACATGAAAGCAACCCTCCCTTTTAAGAAAATGGACTTACCTGGCACATTTCGGTAATGGTGTCGTCAAAAACGCCACCAGCATCATCCGCCCCTTCTCCAACCAGCTTCACCTTCCATGCTCTGGAGGGCAGACGCAGCTCAGTAGGGTTCAGGTTCACCACCTGTTTGGCGATCTGCACAAAAATGGGCTTGCTAGAGCGCCCCCTGTGGATTGGAGGACAAGGTTAGGTACATCAGGCAAATAGTTTAAATCTTGGCAAAAAAAAAAAAAATGTATATATATAATAATAATAATAATATTTTATATATATATATATATATATATATATATATATATATATATATATATATATAAAATATTTTTTTTTTTTTTATATATATATTTTTTT
>NW_015506178.1:467170-496094 GCF_001515645.1 Sinocyclocheilus grahami | reverse complement strand
TATATAAAAAAAAAAATAAGATTATATATATATATATATATATATATATATATATATATATATATATATATATATAAGTAGCTCAAACAGGCAGTTAACAAACACTGTCTATCAACTATCCATCTATACATTTCCTACACTTCCTGTAATAAATTTTTTGACTTCAAGGCCTAATAGTACATAGCAATATTCAAATGCCCTATGAATTTAAGTTTTTCATGATTAACTGGATAAGAATTTTTTACTCAATTTATACACAATAACTAGAAAATAACTAGAAAAATAAATATTCACAAAAATAATCATGGAGTTATACTTTTTTTAATTTACACAGCAAATCACACTTAAAAAACAGTTACTGTGAATTAGACTTATCAAGAAATATCTTGATGTTTTTGCTGTATTTTGGCTTATTTAATGCTTAATTTGTCTTATTTTAAAACATTATTAAATGATACATATATTTTTTCTTTCACAAGTACATTACACGGAGCTCAGGTTCAGAAAATAATATTAATAATAATAAATATTGTTCATTATTACTATTGTAATACTCCACTGTAAAGTAATAATTACAAAAATAAAAAAGAAACACTCTGAAACACTGAAAACACCAGCTCATGAGCTGCCTGCATGTAAAAGAACACAGTGCTGCGTTTCGCTCTGAATCACACAGCACATTTATTTATTTAAATAAATCAGCCTTTTGACAGTACCGCTAATCCATTTTGTGATTTCGGTGAATTCATGAATTTGATTAATTGTGCAGCCCTGGTTAAAAGCTCATACCTGGTGGAGATCCGTTTGACTGTAATCTGGGGACCGTAGGTCTTTCCCTGGGTCATGGTTCTGCCGATAGTGCGAACGAGAGGAAGTGTGTTGACTTTCGGGGACAGGAGGCCTCTGAGTTGGCCCTGTACGATGGCGGCGGTACCTGAGCTGTAGCGGGAAGCATTTACCTGGAAACCAGCCAGACAGTGACACTGTCAGACAAAACTTCTGCTCAGATATCGACCGACACAGACCTATTAGTCTGGAGGTAAAAAACAGGAACCGAAACAAGGAACACTTTCACACTGGACACAAAATCAGCTGAGCTTAGAAAATGACGAAAGGTTCTTGGCAGGGAGTCAAGAGTACAGTTTTTTCCCAGAGAAACATCAGTAGCGAATGCTGTGATTCACGTGAATGTGTGTGTGTTTGTTTTATTATTGATTGGCGTACCTGACTGCGGGGGTCGAGGTTCAGAAGCCTCCAGGACTTGTACATTAGATCAGAGAAGTGGTACAGCACTCTGAGACGGGTGTTTAGCACTTCAGGGCTGCAGTCTTTGAGGGCGTTATACTGCGGAGGCACGGACTGAGGCAGACCCAGCTGTATCCCTGAACAACCTGCAAAATACACAGTCAGAGTTGTTGACATGAAATGCAAAAACAAATCTCATATCCAACCGCTGAGGAACTGATCCTAGAACAGATGTTCATTGATGAGGTCAGAGTGTGTGGAGATGTGAAGGTTTTTTTTATATGCTAGGATTCAGCAGAAACATTTTGCATATCTGAATTACTGGGTTTATAGCTTTTGACCCATACATTTTCAGGATTTTCTATGAGTCTGCCTGTTGTTTGTTGCTTCTGGATAAATCATATTTGTAGAGACTGTACTAAAAAGCAACTAGTAGATTAAATATTTTCGAGACAAGAATAACTAGAAAATATACTATATAATTCAAAAGTCTGGGTCGGTAGTATTTTTAAATATTTTTGACAGAAGGCAAAGGCTTAATTTATTTGATCAAATATAAATAAATAAATAAAATAAAATAGTAATACTGTCAAATATTATTACAATTTAAAAGAGTGGTTTTCTTTTTAAATAAATTTTAAAATGTAATTTATTCCTGTGATGCAAAGCTGAATTTTCAGCATCATTACTCCAATCTTCAGAAATTATTATAATATGCTGATTTGCTGCTCAAGAAACAATTTCTTATTTTTATTAATGTTGAAATCAGCTGTGCTGCTTATGTTGTGGAAACCTTGTTTCAGGACTTTTAGGATAGAAAGTTCAAAATAACAGCTTTATTTGAAATAGAAACCTTTTGTAACATTATAAATGTTTTACTGACATTTGGTCAATTTAATGCATTCTTACTGAATAAAAGCATTAATTTCTTTAAAAAATAATAAAGCTTTTGGCCTGCTGGATGTGTGCACTTTAATTGTAATCTTTAAAAAAATAAAATAAATACTATACAAATTCATTGACATTTTTAGGATTTTGTTGATTTTTTTTCTGTAAAAAACAAAAACATTTTTAACATTTCAAAAATGTAAACTTTAATTTTTGCAATCTTGTTTCATAGTACCAATAAGAACGAACTTACTATTGAACAGTGCTAGTTGTATGGTGCATATAAGTAAACATTATTAGCTGTTACCCATGTAGATGATTTCAAACAGTTTACTTATGAAGTTCCAATGCAGCTCACTGGGATTTGTTTGTACCTGAAGCTCTGGTTGACAGAGCCGGTGTGGTCCAGGCCGAGGTATGACAGCGTCCAGCTGAGATCTGCCTGATCTTCTTGTCCTGCAGAGCAGTAACCAGAGTGGGCTCTTTGACAGGATTGGAATGGCCCAGACCCAGCTGCAATACACACAAAGAGGACATAAGCTCCACTAAATATTCACAGATTCTTAAATATCCACAGAAAACATCATTGCTGACAGTACCTGGGCCTCACAGTTGCAGCCCCATGCATACACGTCTCCAGTGTTGGATAAAGCAAGGATGTGTTCACAGCCCACAGCAATGTCCACAATGAAGACACCCTCCAGAGCGGGAATGATCTGCGGCCGGTTGTGATTCTTCAGCATGGAGTCCGGCAGACCTATCAGACGCTCTGTGAAAACATACATGCATAAAAGGGCTTTCTTAACATCACAAAGGTCATTTGAAAAACACACAGTCAGCTTTACGATCGAAATATTCTTTTGAGAGAAAAATTGGTTCAGACTAGAATCAAAATAGAGTAAATGTAAATGATGCCACATTTACACAAACACATTTGGATGATGATTTCTGGAGGGTCTACCTTGGCCGAATGTGTAGACGTGTCCATCTTTGGCCAGAACCACTGAGAAATGTGTTCCACATCCAACCTTTTTAATGCCTTTATTGCAAAGAGCCTCCACTTTCTAACAACGAATAGAAACACAGGACAATCAGCCAATGAAAAAAAAAACATACACTGATTTTCAGAAGTTTGGGGTCAGTAAGACTTAGATTTTTTTGAAAAAAATTATTACTTTTATTTAGCAAGGATGCATCAAACTGATCAAAAGTGACAGTAAAGACATTTATAATGTTACAAAGCATTCAAATAATTGTTGTTCTTTTGAACTTTTAATTCATCAAAGAAAGTTTTGTCAATAATAAGAATGTTTCTTGTGCACCAAATCAGCATTTGAAGACTGGCGTAATGATGCTGAAAATTCAGCTTTGCATCACAAAAATTAATTCTATTTGAAAAGATCTTAAAAAAGAAAACAGTTATTTTGAATTGTATTAATATTTCACATAATTACCGTTTTTACTGTATTTTTGGTAAAATAATTGCAGCCTTGGTGACCACAATATTCATCTTTCAAAAATATGAACAAATCTTACCAAATTCAAACTTTTTGAATGAAAATGTACCTGATCAATCAGTAAGACTGTACCTGTGGGTAGCATTTCACTGTACATGGTCCAATACCCAGTTTACCATAATCACCGTCTCCGAAAGCCCACATGCTCAGGCCGTCTGATGACAGGACCAAAGTATGATTGATACCACATGACACCTAAACACGAAAAGGTCATCTTCACTCATCACGCGCTGGTCAAAGGTCATATACGCACATTAGAATGAAAGTCCAAACAATGAAGAAGCACCTGTCCAATGTGGTACCCATCCAGTGCTGTCACTCTCTCCGGGACCATCTTGTTTGAAGTTGACCTTTGACCCAAGCGTCCAGAATCTCCACTGCCAAAGGTATAGAGTTTTCCGTCCGCTGTGATGACGGCTGAGTGTTTGAACCCACAAGCCAGCTGAAAGAGGGAAATGATTTTCAAGCGAAATCTGATCATGTCAGAATCAGAAATCTTCTGAAATCTGATCATGTGATGGTTTTGGTGATTATCTTGGACAGTCATTTTCTTTACCTGCACCACTTCCTCTCCCTGCAGAGCCTCGATCTGTTTGGGTCGCCTTTGCCTTTCACTGTTCCCGTGGCCGAGTTTCCCATAATCCCCATCACCCCAGCTGAACACCTCTCCGGTCTCAGTGAGAGCCAATGAGTGGCCATCAGACCCGTATGATGTCACCAGCTGAGTCACTACATAACCTATTAGGGAAAAAAATGACATGTAATAGATGCAATATATATTTCATGCATTTTTATATATGCATGAGTTCAAGTTTAGATAATAATAATATTTTATAGGTCATTATTATTATGAATTATTATTATATAGTTACAATAAGTTATCAGAAAAATATATTAAGAGGTCATTATTATTATTATTATTATTATCAATTATATTATTATTATTACCTAAACTATTATTAATTATATCATTATAGTTACAGTATAAGTTATTAGAAAAATATAGATAAAGAGGTTATTAAATAATAAAAATAATAAAATTATTAATAAAATAATAATAATAATAACAATAATCATAATCATCTTAATCTTAATTCCAATATATAACAAATAATAATATAATCTTATTCCCAGCACAAGTTTAATACAGTGCTAAAAGTCAGATAATAACAATAATATTTTAAAGGTCATTATTATTATTATTTATAATTATTATATAGTTACAATAAGTTATTAGAAAAATAGATTAAGAGGTCATTATTATTATTATTATTATTATTATTATTATCACCTAAACTATTATTAATTATATAATTATAGTTTTAATATAAGTTATTAGAAAAATATAGATAAAGAGGTTATTAAATAATAAAAATATTAATATAATAATAAGAATCATAATCATCATCATCATCTTAATCTTATTTCCAATATATAACAAATAATAATATAATCTTATTCCCAACACAAGTTTAATACAATGTGTTAAAATTCTGATAATAATAATAATAATAATAATAATAATATTTTATAGGTCATTATTATTATTATTTATAATTACTATATAGTTACAATGTTATTAAAAATAGATTAAAAGTACGTTATTATTAATAATAATATAATTTGTTTATGTTGATTTTTGTATGTTATTATTATTTTATTAATAAAATAAAATATATTTTTTTATTTAATTGACAGCCACAGTTATATGGGTCACTTTAAAAAGCTCTAAAATGATTAAACTTTCATGTATTCATTAAATAAAACTTATATAAGACGCAGTAAGAGTTAATTCACATTTTAAAAAAAAATCTGCATACATTTTCAACATTTTCCCCTTTAATTCAATGTGTTAATTACATCTGTGTACAACACATATTACTGGCACTGGCCTGAAAACAAGTTTGCTGTGGTTTGCATTACCTTGTAAAGCTGAGATGATAGTTGGGGTGTAGAGGTCGTCTGAGTTACCCTGTCCGAGTCGCCCATAACTGCCCTCCCCTACAGCCAGAACCGTACCGTTAGCCTGAACCAGGAACGTGCAGTTCTGACCGCACACAACCTAGCAGAGATAAATGGAGAGAACATCTCTTTTTAAATGAACATGCCAACTTTTTGTGGTAGCTTTGCATGTGTTTTGTGTTGATAATCTACCTGTTGAGTCTGCGAGAGAGAGGGAGCGAGTGTGGGCACAGACGCGCTGGTTCCAGCATCCGCCAGCTGCCCGTGACGTCCGTTACCCCACAAATACACCTCACTTTTACCACCCTGCTGCCAGTCCTGTCAAAACCACAAACATGACTTTATTAGATTTAAAAAAAAAAGATGTTTAAAGCACTGTTAAATACAATAATATTTCCTTTATACACATTACAAAAACATTATTCCTTTAATGCAATCTCAAGCCAATTTAGCAAGCTGTGAAAGTAAAATAGGCATAGAGATATGCTTTAAATAATGAGGAAAGGAGTTTTATGTAAAGTAGAGACAGGTTTTGTGTGGCGCTGGCTGCTAGGGTTTGTGAGGGGTAATTTATAAAAGCTGAATGAATAAAAACACGTGAAGAGTGATAAAAATCTGCCTGAAAGAACAATGCTGAACACAGGGGCTATACTGACAGAGACGAATGAGGGAGATGAAGGAAGATCCGGATGTCTTAACACACACTTCCACATATCTGCTAAACCTCACACACGTTCAGGAACACAGACTTACTTCAGGTCTGCTGGTCGCCCAGGACATGAGCTGTTCATCCATCATGAAGGTCCATTTACTGTTGTCCTGGAAGGAGAACAAAAGACCCTTTGCATAAATCAAAATAACCTTAAAGGGGCATATGGTGGAAAACAGGATTTTCTGAGCTCAGCTAAGGAATTCTGGTGTCATTGAGGTACTATTATAGATTTTATTCATATTTTGAACCAGTTTTTATTTTTCGGTTTTCGTTTTAATTTTAGTTAAAGTTTTAGTAATTTTGTTGTATGTTTTGTACATTACACATTAGTCATGTACATGTTTTATTCATTTTTAGTTTTAGTTATTTTAGTACATCAACTTGAATGTTGCCTTTGCAAATGCTGCCTTTGCAACTAGCTGAAACATATATTTTTAAATATATTTATTTTATTTCAGTTGACATTTTAAATAATAAAAATGTTTATTGTTTTCATTTTAGTTTCAGTTTTACCTTACTATAATACACTGTAACGAATCATAATACAACATTTAATTCCAAAAATTACATGAAAATCTGAATAAAATATAAAAAGGTTAAAGGAAAAACTATAAAATAAAAATTAGTTTTATACTTTACTGCATTTTTTTCCCAATACTGATTGCACTAGTATTGCCATTATTTCATTGTTTACATCCTTTTATGCTTACTTAGTCTGTCATTTTTTATTATTTGACTTTTTATTAATTTCTTTTTTTCATTTTAATCCTTGTTATGTATAAGTAAAGCAGCAAAAACAGCTCATTTAATATTCCAAGTGTCAAAACGAGTCAAAAAAGGTCTTGAATAAATGATGTTGTTTTTTTGTGCAAAGAAACCTTACTAACATTATAAGCAGATATACAAATATCCTTCAAGTATTTCACAAGGATTAATTCCTTTGCATCTTACCAATGGTTTGGTCAACTCCGTGGATCCAGAATGATGGAATTCAGGTGCAATGAAGGATTCTGGGAAGGCGGTGCCACGAGCAAACGCCTCTGCGCTCTTCACTGTGGTTGAATAGATGGAAAGCCAGTTCCACTCTGAGGGGCAGAAGGATCCAGGGGGCACGTCCTGATCCGGCCCCGTCCCGCTGTGATGAGGCGGTCTGGACTGACAGCACAGTAACTGATCCAAGAAGAGACCCATGGCCAGAGTGGCCAGACTCTGAAGAAAGGCACTGTGGGTCAACTGATCGCCCGCCATCACATGACTCTGAGGAACGACACACACATGAAAGGATATGATGTTATATAATATCTATAATGCACTGAGAATACCATTTTCATATAAATAATTTTGGAATAATTAAGGTTTAAATTTAAAGAAGCTCACCAAAAATACTGTGAACTAGTATGAATACTGTGAACTATTACGTCTATTTTAATACATTTTAAAATATAAATTGATGAAGTAGGAAGTAAAACTAGGTGGCGCTGAGGTGATGTTGACCCAGAGAGCTGCAGTGAACTGACTGACTCTGGTCTCTCCTCAGCAGACTGCAGGAGATCTCTGCTGTTTAACCGTGGACAATAATGAGCTGTTAATAGAGACTGTTAAGTGAAACTCTGCAGCAAAACGGGGCAAAGAGTCAATATGCCAGCAGAACAAACTGAGCCTCAGCAGAAACTCAGACTGGATCAGAACTGAGGCAAATATGTAAAGTATGTGTCAGTTATCCTAATGTAATGAATACAGTTATTTCATTTCTACAGCATTCTAGAAGACTTCAAGAACTCATTTCAAAACAAAGCGCACTTCTACAGATTTTACTGTTTTATAAGCACATTTTATGATCAAAATCTACCCATAAAGTTACTCCAAAATTAATTTAAATGGAGTATAATTGTATTTCAATTAACATCTTTTCAGCATCAAATGTTATATTCATGGCAAGTTCAAAAATAATTATCCCTTATCCTGAATTGATACGATAATTTAACATTATATTTACAAACAAACAAAAACAAATAAAAAAATAACAATAACATTTACATATAATCTTTCAATTTGATATCTGATAAAAAAAATAGAATATCTCCTGAATATTAAAAAATTTGTATGTGACTATATTTTGTAAATATTAGCAATTTTCATTTAATTTGAATTGTATTTTATTGGCCGATATCAATTTGAAAAATAATAAATAGAATATAAAATAGTCGCGTGTGGATAAGTATTTTTGCCGATTTTGTTATTTAGATTACTATCTAGCACTAACTTAAAGGGATAGTAAAAGATTATAGCAACATTTCCCCCTTTAAGGCCATTATTTTTTTAAATATAGTTTTCCCTTGTCTTTAGTGTGTTTATTTATTCTTTGTCTTTTAAAAAATAGCATAGATTTATACGTAATATTTTTCAGTTATCGTCCGCAACACAAAGACAACACAAAATATATCTCATTACATGAACAATAAATGGAGTGAATGTTGAGTTTTCAGTTTTGATGAGAAACTGCACATACTTTCTCATAGTTGTACTGCTCCTGAAGCAATGTGGGAAGGCGCTCAAGAAAGACGGCCATGCAGGGGGCACGATTCAATCCCAGAATGCCCTGACTGCGTAGAGCGGAACGGCAGGAGGCCAGAACGTGATTCTGAGAGATCCAGTCTGGGGTACAGCGAATTAGCAAAACATCCTGAGATAGGAGAAACAGAATTAAACATTACTTACACATTTTTAGATTAAACATTAATTGATTGAAACACTTTTTCAGAAAGTGTTCGGTACCTTAGATCTTCTAGAACAAGCGGTCACCCCTATGTGTGGGATCCAGGTGGCACAAACCACAGAGCCCATTCCTGTAACCACAGTCTGCAGGACCGAACCATCCTAGAACACAGGGGAGTTACAAACAAAAACAGGAGCTTTGTAAAGCTAATAAAAGAAATACCTATAAGAAGCGTTTGACTTACCCTGAGAGACCAGATGTTGAGCACCCCTCCGATTCCTCCAGACACGAGCGCAAGTCCACTGGGACAAAATGACAGGGTCTTTACCGCGGTAATGTGTCCACTCAGGCGGAACACACATTTAGCATTACACCGCTAAAACACAAAAAAACACACACACACACAGCTTCCTTAAACTGTCCTAACACACTCCAAAAAATACATTTAGTGGCAAATAATCTAACAGTAAGAAAGTTCATTAAAAGGTGAGCTTAAACAGGCAATAAATAAGAAGGCTAAATTATCTCCCCAAAAAACAAAACAAAAATAAATCATTCTGACCTTGCTGGCACTGCTCTTGTCTTGGCTGGTAGACGGGGTGAGGAAATTGGGCACCGAGACATTAGCACCCCCTTGAGGAAGATTCCACACATACAGGAGGCCATTTTGACATCCACTGAGGAAATAAAGGAAAATCTTAACATTTAGATGATGGATTAGACACCTGTGCATCCTTGAGTACCAATATAACCGATAAACGTCTACATATCCTAAAAATACTTCATGAAGTACACATTTAAAGCTCTCCTCTGAGATATCTTGTACCCAATCTTCACGTTAATGGTGTGAAAAATAATAATAGTGCCATTTTATACACTTTTGTAACATTTTAAGACCACTCGATTTGATTCTTACTTATAATGTTAATGTTTTTCCCACCAAAGTCACCATTTAATTTTACACTTTTTTGTCGATTTTCCACCCTTTCTCTGACCTTTAGGTTTTTACTTCTGTTCTAAAAGTTCTTTTACTATCTATTATCTAAATGAATGTCGCAGCTCTTATTATGAACAATTTACCTGTGTATTTGTCATTTTTAAATTGTATTGTTGAAATAAAATGTCACGCTATGTTTTTTTCTTTTTGATAATTTGTTACACTCTGATTTGTCATAATATCGAAGAAAAATATGTTGCTACCTGGGTTATTATAGCTGACAAAAAAAATAAAAATGTTACTTTAATGAAATATAATATAGATATCTTGTACCC
Organism: Sinocyclocheilus grahami; assembly: GCF_001515645.1. Lineage (NCBI taxonomy): Eukaryota > Metazoa > Chordata > Actinopteri > Cypriniformes > Cyprinidae > Sinocyclocheilus > Sinocyclocheilus grahami. The sequence continues at coordinate 485,782 of NW_015506178.1, read as the reverse complement.
AATCTTCACGTTAATGGTGTGAAAAATAATAATAGTGCCATTTTATACACTTTTGTAACATTTTAAGACCACTCGATTTGATTCTTACTTATAATGTTAATGTTTTTCCCACCAAAGTCACCATTTAATTTTACACTTTTTTGTCGATTTTCCACCCTTTCTCTGACCTTTAGGTTTTTACTTCTGTTCTAAAAGTTCTTTTACTATCTATTATCTAAATGAATGTCGCAGCTCTTATTATGAACAATTTACCTGTGTATTTGTCATTTTTAAATTGTATTGTTGAAATAAAATGTCACGCTATGTTTTTTTCTTTTTGATAATTTGTTACACTCTGATTTGTCATAATATCGAAGAAAAATCTGTTGCTACCTGGGTAGTATTATAGCTGACAAAAAAAATAAAAATGTTACTTTAATGAAATATAATATAAAAAAAACTTCCATTGATGAAATATAATATAAAAAACTTCCATTGCAACATTTCTCGTTTAGTTTAACTTGATGTCCTAAAATAAATGAAACTAAAACTGAAATAAAAATTCATAAAAACTATACAGACATATTTAAAAACAACTAAATTACTAAAACTTTAACTAAAATTAATATGAAAGTATAAAATATTTTTTTTAATTCCAAAATATTAACAAAAACTGTAATAGCATCTCAATTATACTATAAAATAACACTGGTTTCTATTTCCATTGCATTGCCATTTTAAGAATTCTACATGTAAATGGATTTTTTGGGAGTGAAATGAGTAGTTAACACTCCCAACAATTTGCTAAATAGTAAAGTAGGTGGGGGCATCTGGTTCTGAAAATCGCTGTGATGATTATTAAGCATATGGCACACTTACACTGCCATCATAAGGCGAGGCTCCGGTCCTCTCCCGGGCAGAGGGCACCACTCGGCCGTGTTGACAGTGCCCGTGTGGAACAGAGAGTGGAGGGTGAGCCACGCACCGCTGGCACGACCCCAGATCTTCACCACCTCAGAGCGGCCCACAGACAGCAGCAGATGACCGGTAGGGTCCCACCTGAGCGCACTCACACTCTCCTGTGAACATAAAAGCATCAAAACATATGGGTTTATTTGTGTCAAAGTATGTGTTCAGTTTCAATCTGTCTGAAATGTGTGAAGAAACCCAATTCATTTCATTCATTCAGTTCATTTGGTTTGTTCAGGTCATCATTCAAAAGTTTCCCAAAAGTCTCCATGTTGCATTTTATCGAATGAAAACATGTATTTTTGTAATGAAATGCACTACAGTTTAAAGGTTTATGGGTGGCCAGATTTTTTATGTTTTGAAGGAATTCTCTTATTCTCAGCAAGACAAAAGTACAGTAGAAACAGTAATATTGTGAAATACTACTGCGATTTAAAATAACTGTTTTCTATTTGAATATATTTTAAAATTTAATTTATTCCTGTGATGCAAAGCTGAATTTTCAGCATCATTACTCCAGTGTCACATGATCCTTCAGAAATCATTCTAATATGCTGAATTGGAGCTAAAGAAACATATTATTAATGATTATTATTTATTATTATTACACAACTGTTGAAAAGAGCTGAGCTGCTTAATATTTTTGCAAATAATTATTTGTGTAACAATACATTTATTTGAAACGCAAATCTTTTGTAACATTATAAATGTCTTTACTATCAACTTTTGATCAATTGAATACACCTTTGCTGAATAAATGCATTAATTTTGTTAAAAATATATAAAAAAAGAATATACATATATACGGGCCAAAGACGAAAAAGGGTTGAAGCACAAAAACAATACTGCTTTAAATTGTTGTTGTTTTTCCAAAAAAAAAAAAAAAATGTAATTCATGTAATTGTATTTTTGTTTTTCTGAGCAAAAAATAAATATCATACATTTACCCCTGATTTACAGAAGACACCAACTAAAATGTCATTCATTGTAACAATCTTGTTAGGCATATTTACAACAAAAATAAATTTATGACATTAAAAAACGAATTACTTTCATCCCAAATACTAATTAGTTCTTATTTAAATTTTTTTAAATTTGCCACTATCCTAGGTTTTGGCCATTTGTCAGGAAGAAAATAGGGTTGAAGCACAAAAACAATACTGCTTTAAATTGTTGTTGTTTTTCCAAAAAAAAAAAAAAAATGTAAAATTTTTACATAACTATAAGTGTCACAATGACAATGGAACATTATTTCAATTTTGACATTTTATTCTTCAAAAACGTATTTCAAACCTTAAATGTAGACACTTTACTTGCATTTAATGTGCTTTCTATGGCCATAAAATCACTTTTGTACATTTCTTTTGATGCGGACACCTTAACGTCTTTGACCCATACACGATTTAAATATTTTTAAATATTACTGTTCATCGCCATCACTGATTAAATTGTATTAATTTACTTATTATATTTTATGCCATTTTTGTGAAAAAAAAATTATTGAAGAAAATATTTTCTAAAACATTGCGTTGCTTATAATTCATATCACTTCCAGTCCATTGTCTTACAAATGCTTACAAGCAAACAATATTAATTAGTCCAAACAAATGATTTATTCTCTAACCAGACATCATTATTGACCAGACCATCATTATTGGTGAATGAAGTGTTTGTCTTTGTTTTGAGGACTCCATACTCACAGGAAATGCTGTTAGCAGAATGGGCGGGTCGATTTCGTAGCTCTCTGCTGTTGCTAGTATTGTATTAATTTACTTATTATATTTTATGCCATTTTTGTGAAAAAAAAATTATTGAAGAAAATATTTTCTAAAACATAGCGTTGCTTATAATTCATATCACTTCCAGTCCATTGTCTTACAAATGCTTACAAGCAAACAATTTTAATTAGTCCAAACAAATAACCAGACATCATTATTGACCAGACCATCATTATTGGTGAATGAAGTGTTTGTCTTTGTTTTGAGGACTCCATACTCACAGGAAATGCTGTTAGCAGAATAGGCGGGTCGATTTCGTCTGCTGTTGCTAGTAGAATTTTGCCATCGGGATAGCCCATGGCAAAGGGTTTATCAACACTGTACCAGGCCAGACACTGAGGAGCTAAAAAACACAGTGATAGTCATTCACCACTGAATTAATGAACACACATTCAAACTGAGATCTTCAGCACATTTATGGACTAACCTTCTTTCCTGTAGCAGTGAGTGAGCTCTGTTCGCTCCACCCTCAAGTCGTCTGTGACCTCCAGCCAGCAGAGGGAGCCGTCCAGCCGGCCCACCAGCAGACTCTCAGGAGGGCTGACCTGACTGCAGGCTTCCTGACTGAGGAACGGAGTGGAGGTCTGAACCCACGAGAGTGCAGTGACCCAGGAGGATTGAGCCTCCATGTGTGCCTGAGCACCTACAGGAAAGAAGACAAACACAAACGCTTTCAAAAGGTGCCTGTATAATACAACCACTTTGTCCAGGATATTTGAAGATGCACATGATATACTGCAGGTTTTATCCACCAAGACTTGCCTGGATTGTGAATGTTAGGCTATGAAATTATAAGTAAAGACAACAACCACTAATAAAGTTGATAAAATGAGTGAAAAACATCCCACAGAACACACTACCAAAGCATCTTACTGGTGACTTTTGCACAGACATGCATTACTCACATTTTTGTAAAAAGAAAAAAAAAAAAAAATTCATTATTGTTTATGAATATGTTGATTTAAATATTTGTAAATATTTTGCCCCAACCACACTACATCCAATGTTGTTGAGGTTACCTAAAACTAAACCTGACAGTATTAAAAATTATTTTGGTAATTAAAATAAAGCTAAAATTTAATTAAAATTACATATTAGATGAAACATTTATTTTAAAAAAATCTAATTAAAAGTAATGTCTAAGTACTACAAAATAAAGTTTAAGTACTACAATTACTACAACTATGAGATAAATATAATTAAAGCAAAATAGAAATATTAGAAAACTAACAAAAATGACAAAAGCTCAGCAAAATTACTAAAACTTAAAATAAAACTTGAAAATAAAAATAAAGGAGTAACACTTTACTTAAAGCCTTTATGTATTAATGCATTAAAAAGGGTTATTAAAGGAACACTCCACTATTTTTGAAAATAGGCTCATTTTCCAACTCCCCTAGAGTTAAACAGTTGAGTTTTACCGTTTTCGAATCCATTCAGCCGATCTCCTGGTCTGGCTTAGATCATTGAATCTGATTAGACCGTTAGCATCTCGCTCAAAAATGACCAAAGAGTTTCTATATTTTTCTTATTTAAAACTTGACTCTTCTGTAGTTACATCGTGCACTAAGATATTACGCAGCGGCTGAAAATAGGCTTATTGGAAGTTACCTAGCTGGGTATTCAGATTGAATCAGATTCAATGATCTATGCTAAGCTAAGCTAAAAGTGCTACCGCCAGACCCCGAGATCGGCTGAATGGATTCGAAAACGGTAAAACTCAACTGTTTAACTCTAGAGGAGTTGGAAAATGAGCCCATTTTCAAAAATAGTGGAGGGTTCCTTTAAAGTATATAATGCATTATAATTATTCATAATGTGCGTCGTAATACATTATATCTTATCGTAAATAATTATAACCAAATTTAAATGCAATGTAACAATGAATTGATAAGAGTTATAATGTATTAACTGTGGTTACAATTATTCATGAGATTGTACAATGCATTATAAAGTGCATTACAAGGGATAACGAATGCATTAAATCTACTTTTATAATGCATTATACTTAAAGGATTTAAGTAAAGGGTTGCCTATAAAAGCTAATTCAAAATGTTAGTAAATGCTATAATAGTATATAATATAATGTATAAATCAATTGATAAATACTATTATAGTGTATACATAATACTAAATTATCACTGGTTACATCAGCATTGTTTCAGAAGCAAATAAAGTTATTTTGATGCTTACCATATTAAGATTATGGTAACAAACTTTTTTCTTCAGAATAACATGCACTGATGTATTGTGCACAATAAGTCCAGAAACAATTAATAAGTAAATAGAGATAACATTGCATTCATATTGTCTTCAAGTTTACTTGCTCTTACAATCAGTTATAAATTACTGCATGCCCGTTCGATTACATATAAGATTTTACAGCAGTAGTGCTATGTGTGTGTGTAAATGTGACAGCAGGATGCTGGTCTGACCACTGACGGTCCAGATGTTGATGAGTTTGTTCTGGAAGGCGGCCAATAGAGTTCCCCCTGCGCTCCACGATACAGCGGACAGCAAATGCGATCCCATTGAACAATCTGAGCTCTGAGCATCCTCACTGCAGAGACCACACACAAACACATAACGGTCTCATTCAACAGAAAAATTATTTCCCAACAGACCTAGGAAACATTTGGAATTTCTCCCTTTCCTAATCAAAGAGACAAAAAACAGGGAGTCTCACCTGACGCTGCAGGTGTGTGTGTGCTGCAGTTCTGCGGTGTTCGGCGTTACAGCCCACAGTCGAACAGTCCCGTCCTGAGAGCCGGTGGCCAACAGACCTTGTTCTGAACTCCAGCTGCAGCTGCTCACCTACAAACACAGCAGCCAATCAGGAACAAGCCACGACATAGAGAGAGAGACTTGCAAGACATCTAGCATGTTTCTTTAAGTGTTTCTACTGTATCTACATCTTCTTTACCCTGTTCTGATGTCCTTCCAGCTTCTTGATGGGACACTTGTGCAGATCTCCGGCCATGTCGCTGTATGTCTGGGGTCTGGCCGTGTTGTCTTTCTCAGAGACCGCCAAGGCCTGGACCAGCTGTTGTGCCGCCCACTGTCGGTGTCTGCTGGTCAGCCTGGCCGAGAGGGCACAGGCAGCGAGAGCATTAGCCAGCTCCAGCGGCCCGACCCGCACTCCAGCTTGAGAGAGAGGAGGACCTGAGGGTGGAGGGCTTCCACCTTCTGTCCAATCACATGCGGAGTTAATTAGGATAAGTTAATTCCAAATCATTAACTGCCATTTCAAAATTATATATAGGTACCTAAGAGAGTCACTAGAATTAAAATCAGCAGGGTTCCCAAAACTTTTGACCACTGTCCATGACTTTTTCATACTGTAAGTTTTCCAGCCAATCAAGATTACTGGTTATTTATTTATTTATTTAGACACTGCATTCTCAAGGAACAACTTTTAACCAATGACATATTTTAGAGACAAGCATAACTAGAAAATATTTTTATTTATTATAGACATTTCCTTATTATGATTTCCAGACCTGGTAATCATAAGTGTAAAATTATTTGAATCTTCAATAAACAGTTTAAACAAAAAATTAAAATTTCCTGATACTTTTAGGATTTCCATGACAGTGAGATTTATTAAAAGTTAATAAAAACTAATAATGAATTAAAAAATAATAATAATAATACAAATCCTGATATACTTACAGGTTTTCCATGACAGTGACAAAATATCAATATTTATTTTAATTATAGTATTTTTACTATAATTATTGTCATGTGACCATCATCTGACAAAGAACGACAAATTTGCAAATGTGTTTTAAAATGATTGAAATATTAACAAAAAATTTAATAATAAAAATGTAAAATTACAATAAACAAATAAAAAAAAATATCCTGACATTCATAAATATACAAATAATATTAAAAGAAAAACAGCCAGAATGATGAAACAAACAACAGTATTCACAGAGAATGATTAAATAAATGATAATACATATAAATGATCATAATAAAGTAGAAATACAAATGAGGTATGATAGAAATACAAAACAATAAATGATAGAAATAATGACAAAATGATAGACAACAATAATATGATAGAACAATAGACAGAAAGAATGAATGAATGACAGAATGATAGAGAAATAGAACGAATGAAAGAAAAATAGAACACATGAAAGAATGAGATAAAAACAGAAATGACAGAACGATAAAAAAAGTACAAATGAAAGAACAAAAGAAAAATAGAATAATGACAGAATGATTGAAATATAGAATGAATGACAACAACAGAAAAATAGAATGAATGAAAGAGAGAAAAATAGAACGAATGACAGAATGCTAAAAAACATATGTGACCATCATCTGACAAAGAACGACAAATTTGCAAATGTGTTTTAAAATGATTGAAATATTAACAAAAAATTTTATAATAAAAATGTAAAATTACAATAAACAAATAAAAAAAAATATCCTACTTGCAAGATTTCCATGACAGTGGGATTGATAAAAAGCTGATAATGAAAAGAAAAACTAGAGTAAATGTAATAATAAAATGTAAACACTTAAATAATTTTAATAATTATTCATATAAATTATTAGTATTAATATTTTATATTTTACTATACATATTTAATTTAAATATTATATTTTAAATATTAATAAATAAGTATTATATTTATAAATATAACAAGTATTACATTTTATGTCATGTGACCATTAACTATTATAAAAAAAAATAAAAAACAATTATGCAAACGTGTTGAAATTTCAGGAGGTACTTCACTTAAATATTTCAGGTCCAAGGTTTGGAAATCGCTGGTCTAAACTAAACTAAAACATTTATGAAACATTTAAAATATATGTACTGTTTTGAGAAATTCTTCACCCTTTGATTCAGTGGAATCACTTCTTTCCACATTATAACGGTATCGAACGCCTTTCTCTGTCAGGAGGGACACCAGACTCTGTGTGACCAGGAAGGTGGGAGGGGTCAGTTCTCTCGGCTCCTGTGGCGCCCCCTTGAGGGCAGAGCTTTGCCTCATCCTCTGCTGCGGACCGGTGATAGCGCTGATGTTCATCCCTGTAGCTGCTGCCATGAGATCCTGAGAGGAAGGACATGCAGGTGAGACAGCATGATTAGGCAGAAGGCAGGATGATTAAATGAGCTGAAAGCAGAGAATGATGAAGAGCATAGCAAGGATAATGAGGTGAGAAACATTAGCAGAGGAGACAAGAAAGATGGTTGGTAGGGAGGAGAGAGAGAGAGAGAGAGAGAGAGAGAGAGAGAGAGAGTACCTGAGTGCAGATGTCCACTAACTCTCTGTAGGCAGCAGGACTTTGGGACACTAAACTGCCGATAGCAGAGCTGAGGAAGGACAGGAAGGCGGAGCCTGTGCGATCGCTCATAGAGCCACGCCCCATTCCCTGCTGGTCCATGCCTGTGTGGACACGCCCCCCCACTGCCAGACACATCAGCCGCACCAGGATACGGATGTCAGCCAGACCCAGAGCCTCCAGACCACTGGACTGATTACACACTGAACTACTGAAACATATGGTGACAGATACACAATGTGTATATTTATATTTGTACATTCGATATGGATTATCAAAAAAAAAAAATGAAGGGCTTGCAGTCGATTGTAAAAAAAAGGGGCGGGGTTTAAACTGGCTAAATGACTGGAGAAGTGCACCACATACACCACAAGAAAGAAGTCTGTTGTTTCAATAGAAATTAATTTGATTATAGATTACGAGGACAAAAAAATTAAACGTATGCATAAATGAATCGTTAACAATAAGATGCAATGACAGTTCATTTCCATTTCATGTTGACTTGAACTCCTCATTAATACAGTATTCATTAAAATGATTTATAATTGACAAAAACACAAAACAGACTTTTTCCCACAAAATTATTTACATCAAGTTTGATAAATGTTTAATATTCTGCTTTTTTAAAGTTTCTGAAAAATACACAAAATCAGTCAGAAAATCTACAGATCATAACAGTAATACATTTTAGGGTTTCAAATACAAAATAACTGACTTTTTCCCAACAAAACGATTTAAATCAAATTTAAATATTCTATGTATTTTTTATTTTCTATTTCTTTTCTTTTTTTTTGTTTTTGAACATTAAAATAATCATAGTCAGGAAATCAACAGAAATTTTGGATTTGTGTGAAAAAAAAGTATTTTGGGGTAAAATCTGAAAAATTCTGTGGAATTCATTTAGATATATTAACCATATACCATCTAGTAACCATGTTAATCTATGCTGAGAACTACACTCTTACTGGGAGCAGAAAGAAATAATACAAAATAATAAAACTAATGCAAAATTTTGTTTTTTTTGTTACTTTGTTTTTTGGGGTTTTTTGAGGAAAAGTCTTAGTGAAAAAAAAATATTATATATATTTATATTACATGTATATATTTATTATATATCTGTAAGGATTTTGCAAAATGGATTTAAATAAAGTAAAAAGAATAAACAAATTAGTCAAATAAAATGAAATGGCCAAGGGAAGGGTAACACATTTGTGAGTAATGAGTGTGATGTTGATGGGTGAATAATGGAATTCTGCAAGGCTCAGATTCCGTGCAGGTCAGTCAGACATTGATGGATCCATCACAGTAGGACATGTCAGATTCGGTGAGAGGGAGTTCACCGAGCAGATGATATATTTACTGCTGAGGGAAGTCAGGTACGAGTGGTTGTTACCTGGTGGAGGTCTGTGAGAGAGCTCTCATCACCATACTGTAGGCCAGCAGGATCTGAGCGGTGGTGACGACTCTCCTCAGAGCCAACAGTCTCTCCTGGGGCTCCCGCAGGGATGCTGCCTGCTGCCCGAGACTCAGAGGAACCGAGGAGCTCTTCAGTTCGGTGCTGACAACACCTACACACAGAAACAAACAACAACCTGCTGCATTTCACTGAGATTTTGGAAGCTCTTGTAGGAAACATGAAACAAAATAAGAACATTACCTTTGTAAAGCAGGTTGTTGTCTCCGCTGACCGAGCCACTAACGAGGGCTCCAAGTGGGTCGTGTTCAGTGAAGGGGATTGGGTCGGGCACGGGCTTCTTCTCACTCAGACCCAAAGGCCTCAGAAGAATCCCAAAGTCCTCCAAACCTGTAAGCCTGCCTGAATCCGAGTCTTCCTGGTTACCTAGATCCCATTCATCTAATACAGAGACATTACATCATTACACATTCATTTATTAAACTGGATAGTGTTGGTTATTTAAAAGTTTGCACAAATACCTTCTGATGTACCATCTAATTGACCAATCAGATCAGACGCCAAGCCTCTTGCCCTGAAAGAACAACATCTGGGTTGTTATATAGCAAAAAGTCAATGGCTACAGCATGTTCATCGTTTTTTCATCTTCACCTGTCCTGTTTGGAGCTCATAACCCCCAGGTTGGAGGCTAGGTACTTTTCCCTGCATGCAGTGCACAGGAGGTAGTATGGGCTGCCTGATCCGCATTCGCCTCCGAACCAGCCGTCCACGTAGGCTCCATTGCTGCGGTAACCACGGCGACTGGCGCTCTGACCGCATCCCGGGTGATGGCGCTTCATGTGGTTGTTGAACTGCAGGGTGAGTGTGTTACACAGCTCACACTCCACCATCTCATGAGGCTCTGGGTGCTCTTCTCTTCCCTGAGACAAAAAGAGAGATAGAGTGAGAGAGCAATCAAAAATACATTCATAAATATACAAATAATATTAAAAGAAAAACAGCCAGAATGATGAAACAAACAACAGTATTCACAGAGAATGATTAAATAAATGATAATACATATAAATGATAATAATAAAGTAGAAATACAAATGAGGTATGATAGAAATACAAAACAATAAATGATAGAAATAATGACAAAATAATAGACAACAATAATATGATAGAACAATAGACAGAAAGAATGAATGACAGAATGATAGAGAAATAGAACGAATGAAAGAAAAATAGAACACATGAAAGAACGAGATAAAAACAGAAATGACAGAACGATAAAAAAAATAGTACAAATGAAAGAACAAAAGAAAAATAGAATGAATGACAGAATGATTGAAATATAGAATGATTGACAACAACAGAAAAATAGAATGAATGAAAGAGAGAAAAATAGAACGAATGACAGAATGCTAAAAAACATAATGAATGAAAGAACGAGAGTCTTATCAGTGGTTAGGATGTAGTGTATGCATGACTTCACCTCTCGTTGGGTTCTCTGCTTTCCTGTAGGGTGAGAGGAGCTGGAGACTCAGGGCACTGGACCGTCTCTGGCCCTTCAGAGGAGGGCGTATCAGTGGCGCCCCATGCAGATGAGCCCTCTCCTGTGATGGGATGTTCCAGCATCCAGCTCGCCAGCACCTCAATGGTGCGTGAGTCCACCTCTCCAGTGACCCCTGAGAGAGGTCACAAAGAGGTCAGGGAGAACACTCAAAAAACGTTTAAACACACTTGACTGAATTCAAGTTTCTCGTGATCTTAAAAACTATTTGGTCTGAAGTGTATGATAAATGCTTGAAACTTATAAAGTGAATATGAATTACTTTTTTTCAACAAATCTATAATTTTATTTTAAAAACAGACAATATGGAAGCAGACTTGTTGGACTAGATGGGGAAGGAAAACTTTAATACAGAACTGATTAAACTAGAAATCTATGGAAGCTTGTTTCTACCATGGGATAAAAAAAATTGCAACTTTTTCTCTCACATTTATATTTATATATCTTATTTATATATCTTTATCTAACAATTCTGTCTTTTTTTTCAGAATATAAGACAAAGTCAGAATTGCAGGTCAATTTCAGAATTGCAAGATATTCTGAAAAAAAATGTGGGGAAAAAAAAGTTGAAATTGTGGGATGTAAACTCGTAATTGCAAGAAAAAAGAAATCTGAATTCAGTACTGTTAGACAAAACAAAAGAATTGGCTTATTTTAAAAAGTTGGCTTTGCGAACAAAAAATAAATATATAATTACATTTTTGTATAACTATAATGTTTAAGAAAATGTAAATATGCAATAAAATGATTATTTAAAATATATACAAAATATTTATATAAATAAGTTGAACTTTGTTGAACTGTGAACAGAGCATTCATAATAGAAAATAAGACTTCATGCGGTGCACCACTAACATTTCCCATGATTCAGCTGAGTGTTTTAGTGGGGAAAACAGTGAGGGGTGAATTGAAGCAGGATCTCATAGGGAAGTGTAATGAGTCTATCTACCGTAATAACAGCATCATCAGCAGTCAGCAGTACATAATTAGAGACAAAATAAATAAATAAATACACTAATCAAAAGTACAAAACTCAACATAATTATCCAACTCTTCCATCCTTCTTAATCTTTGAAAATTTCATAAAGCATTGTAACATGATTGTCCCCTTTAGCAGGTAAGAATGAGTCTGGCTAGATGTTGCAAGCCCTCGCTGGTACCTGCTGCCTCCATGGCCCTGTAGATGTGTCTCATTGAGAAGCCCATTTCAAGCAATCGCACTGGGACAAACACTTGGGGCTGTTCTGAAGGACAGAAATCAAAATGTGATTCAGTGATGCATCAGAATGTGTCTGGACTGGGCTGACTGATGCAGTCAGTAAGGTAAATATAATGTTTTTTAATTATTTAGAAAATATCTGCATTTAAAAAATATAGCACAGTGCTAGAGAACTGGGGAACTTATTGGTCAACAAAATGACACATGGACTACAAATTCCATTACACACACACACACACATACATTTCAAATTCCATTACATATATTTTTTTACACTTAATAAACTTTAATATCTGACACGGACTACAAATTCCATTATATATTTTGTTGCACTCAAAGTTTAATATCTGAGACCACATTGAAGGATTTTTTAATTTACATATACATTTCAAATTCCATTACATATTTTTTTTTACACTTAATAAACTTTAATATCTGACATTGACTACATATCCAATTACATTTTTTTCCCTAATAAAATTTAATATCCACATTGAAAAGTATGAATCTTTTTCATTTACATAAAACAGTTTCTTATAAAAATTTATATAAAAATAATAATTAAAAAATATTCAGAAATGTATAAATTGTTAGGATAGTATTTCTAAGTCATTAATCAAATTTGTGATATTAAAAAAACTAAGACATTCTCAAACTTTACTTTAATTGATTTAATTTGTATTATTTTTCAATTAACCTTTCACACAGACTGACACTGATAATATAATTAAATACATTAAGTGTAATATAAAAATATAATTTAATTTTTTATAAAATAAAAATAATTAGACAATTTATTCACTAGTGTTCAAGTTTTGGACCCCAGTGCATAAAAAATATAAATATATTTATAAAAGAAATTTGTAATTCATTGTGAGATTCAATGTGCCATTCAACAGGGTGTAAAGATGCACAAAAAAGCCAAACACTTTTTTTGCAATCAGTGAGTACAGTATGTAACAAACCCAAAAATCCTTCCAAAGCAAGACTCAAGTGTAAAACATACACAGGCGTCATGGTCTTGACATCAGTTTATAAAAACTAATTGAAAAAAAAAAATCACTAGACCATATGAACTGTGTCCATGGATGCCACATGCTACTTATATTCCAGTCTGTCTGGACGTCTTACCCACGGGGGTCCTGGTCTGACCGCAGGGCTCCAGGAAGCTGGTCTGCTGCTCAGTGAAGCCCTCACAGGAGGCTGAGCTCGTCAGGCTGAGCCCGGGGGGCAGAACCGGACTGTGGACGAGACCTGCCAATGTGGGAAAACGTGCCAGTACCATCCGCCTAGAGGAGCCCAGCCACACACACATGCACACACAGACACAAGAGAACCGCTAGCACCTGTTCTAGAGCAAACCTTCAGCTTGAGCGTGTGTTATGATCAGGTGTTAATCACCCTGGTGTCATTAAGCCATGCTCAGATGCCTGAGGTTAAGAGGAGCATGTGTTTATGAGGTTATAACACACACAGCCACGGCTTTACCTGTAACCTTTGTGTGAGTGTGTGTCTCAGTTGACGCCGATCTGGAGTGAGAATATCCAGGCATGTCAGAGAGTTTACCGTGTGTGTGTGAGAGTGTGTGTGTGTGAGAAACCCTTGTCTCATGTCTCTTTCTTTCAAATTGACATTGACTAGCACAGTTATTAAAAAAACTGTACAGTACAATTACTCCTCAGATGTTACAACACAATGGCATTATTTCATAGTACTTTATAATGACTTCACTAATTCATAGGTTCCTTTATAATACACTCTTTAAATGTTAATAATTGGGCTTGGATGAAAGAGAAACTCACTGTAGCAGGTTGATGGGAAGGAAAGGGTTAAAGTTCTCCAGGCTGTCAGCCTGCAGGGCGGTGAGGAGCGAGGCTGTGAGGTCATTGGTGGAGGGTGAAGCTGATTGGCCGAAGATGGCGGTGCCTTCAGAGCCGTTGCTGTAAAGCGAGACTGAACTGGAAGATTTGGACACGGGCTGAGAGGACGAGTGACCTCCTGAATCTGTGTACACAGAAACAACAGAACAAAGAGTACAATTAATGAATATACAAAAAACAAACAAATATTACATTAAAAGCCTACGTTAATATTATTATTACTAGTAGTAGTAGTAGATATTATTATAGAATTTTTCCTTTCTAAGCTACATGAAATGCTACTGTGCTACTACTATTAAATTATTATACTAACGTTACTAAATTAAATTAATAAATATATTAAGTATTATTCTTTTTACAGACTTTCTGCCTTCTAAAAGTTCAAAGTTAAAATGAAAAGTTAGTAAATTATATTAATACATTTAAAAACAAATAAACATTAATAATAATAATGTATTACTATTAGCTATTTTTCCAGACGTTTGTCTTTCTAAGCTATATGAAATACTACTACTATTAATAATAATAAATTGCATTATTGTATTAAAATTATAAAATTATGAAATTATATTAAGTATAAAGCTAGTTATTAAATTATATTAAGTATATAAAAAGAAACAATAGTAATAATAAAAATGTGATGATGATATTATTTTTGTATATTTTGTGAATTATTATTTTTACCGACCTTTGCCTTTCTTTTTGTTATATTTCATTATCATATTAAAATTATTAAATGAATGTTATTAAATTATGAATAAATAATTAAACAAACAGTAGTAATATTAATAATTTATTATTTTTATTAGCAATTTTTACATTTTTTTGGCCAATTAGACTTTTGCCTATTAGCTATTTTTTTTTTTTTTTTTAACTTTTGCCTATTAATAATTATAATACATTAAATCATATTAAAATGATATTAATAATTAAATAAATTAATAGCGTTATAATATGTAAAACAATTAATTAAATTATTATATTACAATTATTAAATTACATTAATTACTGAATTATTATAAACAAATATATAAACATTTAATTATTATATTATTATTACAAGTCAAGTTAAAAAGTTTAATTATTATTATTCAACAGTAAAAGTAGTAAACAACTGAATAAACTGTATTGTTCACATGTTGCTGCCAAAGCTCCAGACCTTTGTGTTCTTTGCTTCCATCCTCGTGCAGTCTGCTCAGCACTCCTTTAAAGATGATGATCTGGGCCCTCTCGAGGTCTGATAAAGCCATGGCCTGTTTGATCGGACAGGTTCTGACGGCCCACTTCACCATGCTCCGCACCACAAACTGCAGCACAGAGCGCAGCTCGCCGTTCTCCTCCCCACCAGCAGAGGCTCTCGCTGGGTCGGGGCTACTTACATTGACCCCTGCATCTGATTTGGGAACCAGCAGGAGATCTGTGAACTTCCCGCAGCTCAAAATGACAGCCAGAGATTTTAGCGCCCCCAAAAGGAGGTAGGAAATGCGGACTGCGCGCATTTCCAAAGCAAAGAAGTCCACTCTGGGTTGTGGCGCAAGTATTGGTGGACAGGGGGTGCCAACACTCTCCTCGTTTGACTGTATGAGGGATCTGAATGTGTCATCTTGGTTCTCATCTCTCCTCTCTTCCACTTTATTTCTGTCCTCATCCACCGGACAGCTCATTCTCTCTTCATCCATCATAATACGAGCGATGTCCTCATCCAAACATCTCTCCAGCTCTCTACGCGGGCCGCCCTCAGAGCTGATTCGGTTTCGTGACAATCCAGATGTTTCGGATGATCCAGGAGGCGGCTCTTGCTCTTCTAAGATGCCGGTCATCAGGATGAGGTCGAACAACATGGAGGGCTTGAGGCCACGGCAGCGGGACATGTCCAGCTGGGGGACGTCACACGGCTCCAGGGAGGAGAGAGGCGTGTCGCTGGGTGACCAAGAATTCAGGAAGCTTTGGGTTAGCGGGACCACAGCAGGTCACAAGCAGTATGAAGATGAAAAGAGGAGGGAGACGGAAGGGGCAAGACAGAAATAAAAGAGTGGAAAGGAAAGGATACCATGATTAGAAAAAAAATGAAGGGGACAAAAGACAATACAAGAAAAGGGAAGTGAAGAAATCGAAAAGGAAAAAAGATGCATGCAACTGACAAAAAGAACAGGACAGGTATAACATACAAAAAAATTACAATGGCACCTGAACATAGAAACTAATGACAGTGCTGGAGAACATTAAGTCATA
The DNA here is from genome assembly GCF_001515645.1 of Sinocyclocheilus grahami. NCBI lineage: Eukaryota > Metazoa > Chordata > Actinopteri > Cypriniformes > Cyprinidae > Sinocyclocheilus > Sinocyclocheilus grahami. Next base: position 469,449 of record NW_015506178.1, on the reverse strand, counting down.
AAGCACTACACTATTATACTCTAAAAGGTTTTGTATATTGTGTGTATATATATATATATATATATATATATATATATATATATACATACATATATACATACACATACACACATTTATAATGTGTAAGAAAAATATTACCTGTCACATTACAGAGACAACACATTTTTCTAAAATGAAATAGTCTTTTATATGGTCACTGCACTAAAGTCAAACTAAATCAATGCAATATTAATCTGACAAAATTTACTTCCAACCACTAATAAAATATTGTTAGATGTATAAATCTTTCATATAAAAAATGAAAAATAATAAATAACAAATCTGATGTATAAAAAATATATTAGATATATTTATTTCTTACAACTAAAAATAGAGATGTAAATTATTACATTATAATGAATACATTATAATAAAATAAATACATTATTAAAATAAAATGAAAAACAGCAAAATATCAAATTCAGTAAATGCATGAAAAATATTATTAAATATATTTTATCTTATTATATCTTGTGAACTTAATACATTTTACAAAGTTTTGTTTTCGCTTAGATTTTTTGCAGCCCCCAAACACCCCAATTTGAACCCTTTACTCTAAAAAATTATAAACAATGAGCATTTTTACTATGAATTGCATGACAAAATTTAAAATGAAATAGGTGGAATTTCATTTAAATTTTATAATAAAACAGACATTTTAAGTAATTTAAAAAAAACAATAGTAATAATAAAAATATGACAATAATGATTAATTATTATTTGTGTATATTGTGTGTATTATTTTAACCGACCTTTGCCTTTCTTTTTATTATATTTAATTATTACATAGAAACTATTAAACAAATTTTATTATAAATAAATAAATAAATAAAATGATAAATAAATAAAAAACAGTAGCAATATTAACTGATTATTTTTTATTATTATTTGTTATTTTTTACTTTTGCCTCTTTGATTATTAATAATAATCATAATACATTAAATCATTATATTAAATTATAATATAAAATGTAATCATTTGAAACTTGCATTTATTTGACCGTCTGTAAGAATACTGTATATATGTATTTGTGTACTTACCTCACAGTAAAATCTGTCTCCTCCCACTGAAGCTTAGCCAAGGGGCTTCCCTCTTTCAAGACCCCGAGCAGAGTCGCCCGTCGACCGCTGGGTTTGTGCAGACAGGTCCCTCCAGCACGGAGACCGCTGTCCACCCCTCCGATCAGGGCCATGACGGGCCAGACTTCAGTGCACAACACACTGAGCTGGGCGTCAGAGAGCCCCGCTGGGCCAGAGAGGTGGTCTGTCGATGTCCCGACATCTGCCCAAGCAGAGCCCCTCTCACATTTCTCATCGGACTCCTTATTGGGATGACCTGCTGGCAGAGGACGAAATATATTAACCATTAAAACACAATTGGCATAGCGATTACAAAAAGCCTTTTCTAAAAAGTAATTCATGGGAAAAATTCTATATTATATACGCTCCTGGAAACAAGACGAGTAATCAACATTTTAAAGTCTAGAAAGTTTCTAAATGTATTTAGAATACATTTTTGTATACATTTAGTTTTTTACATTTACATGTATTAATTTAGCAGACATTTAGTCTGCTTTTTCTGCTAGTTTTTGTTAAATTTTTTATTTTAAAGGGGTCATATGATGCGATTTCAATTTTTCCTTTCTCTTTGGAGTGTTACAAGCTCTTGGTGCATAAAGAAGATCTGTAAAGTTGCAAAGACTAAAGTCTCAAATCCAAAGAGATATTCTTTATAAAAGTTAAGAGTCAGCCAAGCCTACCTAAAACGGCTCGTTCTAACACGCCCCCACATGTCTACATCACTATGTGGGAAGATTTGCATAACGCCGCCCAAATGTTCACGCAAAGAAAGAAGGCGTAACTTTTATTCTGTGTGATTCGTTGTGAAAGCGAAACTACTTTGTTTGGTCTTCCAAAAGAGGACGATATCTGCTTTGTCATGCCTGGAGCTGATCCATGCTGGTTGCTGAGGAAATACTACATATAATACTAATACAGCCCGCCGCTTCTTCTCACTCAGCCCGCCGCCTCTGCTCGAAAAGGCCGTGGTTGACGCTGTGTTTTGTTGTGAAAGCTAAACTACTTTATGCCGGCTGTTCTGACTCAAAGACTAAGTAAATTTTTTATATTTAAAGAGTTTTTATATTTTATATATTTAAAGCAAGTTTTTTGGGCAGTGTAGAGTAGGGCTTGTTGTTTGTCATTTCTCCGATCACAAATGCAGACATGGTTTTATGTTA
>NW_015506178.1:457992-465788 GCF_001515645.1 Sinocyclocheilus grahami | reverse complement strand
TAACATTTCCGTCACACGCTTGAGGAATTCGGCCAATCAGAGCACACCTCGCTTTTCAGACCGATGAGCTTTGTAAAAATCTATGCGTTTCAGAAAGGCGGGGCATAGAGGAGAAACAATAAGGTACAGTATGTGGAAAATAATGTGTTTTTTAAACCTTAAACCGCATAAACACATTTCATTACAGCAAATACACAAAATAATGTTCTTTTTAGCAGCATCATATGAGCCCTTTAAACACCTAGTTTTTATTTCTAGCTTTTATCTATTGTAGCGTTTCTATAGCATAGTAAAGCTAACAGACAAGGCAGGGCTCGACGCTTACTTTTCTTTTTAGGAGCACTTGTGCTCCTAACTTAAAAAATTTAGGAGCACGTTCAAAATTTTAGGAGCACCTTCTAATCAATAATCCAAAATGTTATCAAAAAGTAGCCTTCCCATTACGAGGTAATATTTGACTCCTCTAACTTTATTAAAAGTATGTCATCTTTTGTCAAATTCTTAAATTATATTTTATAAGCTTAACAACAGAATAAGAGTAGAATAAGAAACAAGTTAAAAATCAAATGAAATCAGTATTAACAAAAATAATTTGTAGAGGTGGCACAGAAGAACACAAACGTGTTGTTTGATGTACTTTCAGACATTTAATGAGGTTCAGAAGTGGAATGAGTGCAATTAAATCCATAAATCATATTTCTTATCATAAAAGCTACCCTTTTTTTTTTTTTTCAAAACTACACAATTTCAAGACGTTCTGGTCCAAGTTCCTGTCCCCGTTTAGTTTGTATTGTTCGCAGGTGTTTTCAATGTTCATTGTGTCATTAGTTCCAGGTCTTCCCCTCATCAAGTCATGTGTTTAAATAGTGTTCCCAATCCTAGTTTCTTTGTCTGCTGTTAAACGTCAATCCATGTGTTTCTGAAGTTCCCCTTGTGTTTAAATGTCTTCATAGTTCCTGTGTTTGCCCGTCGATGATTAAATTCCATATTTGAAGAATTTTCCTGCGTCTCCTCACTCCTTCCCAAGTGTTACATGACAGTATTGTTTATTGAACGTGTCTGATACATTTTTTTTGTTTGTTTTAGATATTTTACAGTTTTTTGTAAAATTATTTTAGTGGTTTCACCCTTTCCTAAAATCGTTTAACAAGAAAATGCTCGTCTTGACTTGTTTTTACTGTTTTCTGGAAAACACAGTCATTAATTGCTCATATTGTATACGCTACATGTTTTTCTTCAAATGTATGTAACCGATACAACGTTTCACAATTTTAAAGTTTAAACCACATAGTTTTTGAACAGTTTCAATGCCCCCGCTTCAAAAACACATTCCCAAACAATAAGAGAATGGTCAAAAATTCCTTTGGATCGGTGGGGTGGATAAACAGATGTACAAACAGATGCCCAGTTAGATGGGTAGGGGGTGTACATGAACATGTGTACAAACAGGTGTCCAGTTAGAGTATAATTCTGTCATTATTTGCTCACTCACATGTTGCACCAAATCTGTACAGGGCTCGACGCTTGCTTTCTTTCTTTTCTCTTAAAAAATTTAGGAGCACGTTCAAAATTTTAGGAGCACCTTCTAATCAATAATCCAAAATGTTATCAAAAAGTAGCCTTCCCATTACGAGGTAATATTTGACTCCTCTAACTTTATTAAAAGTATGTCATCTTTTGTCAAATTCTTAAATTATATTTTATAAGCTTAACAACAGAATAAGAGTAGAATAAGAAACAAGTTAAAAATCAAATGAAATCAGTATTAACAAAAATAATTTGTAGAGGTGGCACAGAAGAACACAAAAGTGTTGTTTGATGTACTTTCAGACATTTAATGAGGTTCAGAAGTGGAATGAGTGCAATTAAATCCATGATGATATTAATGTTTTAAATATAAAATTTTGAATATAGAAATATTAAATGATTTAAATAACTGAAAAGATACTTTAAAAATGAAACTAAAACTGCCAGCAGGTGGCGGCAAGTCACTGATTTTTATCACTGAATCATTCATTCAATTGATTCATCTGATTCATTGATTCATTCAAGAGCGACTGTCTTTATGAATGGGTAATCATGAATCACTGACTCACTAGATTCGTTTAATTCGTTCATACGTTCATAAACGAAACACCGCTGTGTTTGAATGGAGATGCGCAGCGGCTGAGCTGTGACTTTGTTTTTAAACTATTTTCGAAATATTTCGAAATACAACGAAATAGAGCAACATCAGACAATAGTGTTATAGTCAGACAATGTAAGTAACTTAAAATTAACTTCTTGTTTATTGAATTGTATTGTATTAAATCAGTTATCACATTTACAAACTCCCTTAAAAATCATTCAAAGCTGTCACTCATCATCTTAGTTCATCGCGAGCTCACATTTATAATCAACGAAGCTCTCTACACTGTGTGATGAATCTCTTATTTACACCCTGTCTACACTTTGCTTATGAAGGATTGGTGAGATATGTCTGATACATTACTCGACGCTGCAAAAACACGTAGAAAGCTTTGAAGCTTCCCTGAGCGCAATCACAAGTATGATGATGATTGGGTCAGTCGCACTGGGGCTCCTAAAATAAATTTCATAGTCGCACGCAGTAGTTTTCAGTCGCAAATGCGACTGAAATGGTCGCACTGTCGAGCCCTGCAAGGTCTAAAACATTTCCAAAATGATTCATTGCAATGATGCCACACAAATATATAGACTATATATGTGACCCTGGACCACAAAACCAGTCATAATTTTTTGAAATTTAGATTTATATAGCATCTGAAAGCTGAATAAGCTTTCCATTGATGTATGGTTTGTTAGGATGAGTGCAATTAAATCCATAAATCCATGATGATATTAATGTTTTAAATATAAAATTTTGAATATAGAAATATTAAATGATTTAAATAACTGAAAAGATACTTTAAAAATGAAACTAAAACTGCCAGCAGGTGGCGGCAAGTCACTGATTTTTATCACTGAATCATTCATTCAATTGATTCATTCGAACGGCTTATTCATTCAAGAGTGACTGTCTTTATGAATGGGTAATCATGAATCACTTACTCACTAGATTCGTTTAAAAAAACTGTTCGTTCATAAACGAAACACCGCTGTGTTTGAATGGAGATGCGCAGCGGCTGAGCTGTGACTTTGTTTTTAAACTATTTTCGAAATATTTCGAAATACAACGAAATAGAGCAAAATCAGACAATAGTGTTATAGTCAGACAATGTAAGTAACTTAAAATTAACTTCTTGTTTATTGAATTGTATTGTATTAAATCAGTTATCACATTTACAAACTCCCTTAAAAATCATTCAAAGCTGTCACTCATCATCTTAGTTCATCGCGAGCTCACATTTATAATCAACGAAGCTCTCTACACTGTGTGATGAATCTCTTATTTACACCCTGTCTACACTTTGCTTATGAAGGATTGGTGAGATATGTCTGATACATTACTCGACGCTGCAAAAACACGTAGAAAGCTTTGAAGCTTCCCTGAGCGCAATCACAAGTATGATGATGATTGGGTCAGTCGCACTGGGGCTCCTAAAATAAATTTCATAGTCGCACGCAGTAGTTTTCAGTCGCAAATGCGACTGAAATGGTCGCACTGTCGAGCCCTGCAAGGTCTAAAACATTTCCAAAATGATTCATTGCAATGATGCCACACAAATATATAGACTATATATGTGACCCTGGACCACAAAACCAGTCATAATTTTTTGAAATTTAGATTTATATAGCATCTGAAAGCTGAATAAGCTTTCCATTGATGTATGGTTTGTTAGGATAGGGCAATATTTGGCCGAGATACAACTATTTGAAAATCTGGAAACTGGGGGTGCAAAAAATTATTGAGAAAATCGCCTTTAAAGTTGTCCAAATGAAATTCATAAACTCTTGGGTTTCAGTTGATTTTCCTACTAATCAAAGATCATTGACAAACCACAAAACAGCTGAATGCATCATGTTCAGAGAAGTATACGGTTATATTTTTCTGCAGTCTGTGCAATATATATTTGCTACCCAAAATTGTCTGATTTTTGTGTGTAGCATTTGAACTACCTGTGGCTCTTCTGCATCCGGCTCCAGTGTGTATTGTTTCCTTATGGAATAGAAGTGACTGCATTCTATGCCGAAGTCATGAAAACACTCCTTCTCTCGATCCCAGTTCACCTGCATCATCCATCAGTCATTTAGTTGCATCTGGATTTTGTTTGAACTCATGCCCACTATATACAAAAGCCAATAAACTACAATTCAGTGAAATGCTGACCTCTGTGGCTAAACGCAGAATGAACATGGGAAGTCCCTCCATAGCAGGAGTGTAATTATCAAGCAGCATTGGCAGACCAGTCAGGTTCCCTTCCTGTAAGGAAATGCTTCTGTTTTGTAAAAACAATAGTCCAAGTGATTTGTTTAACCATGGTTATATAAAGAGGATTTTAGCATTTATATCTAGGAACAACCTGAGGTCAAATAAAAAGCATTTTGAGCTTATTGTAAATCAGTTATACTGATGTAAGTTTAGTATGTGTCACTCACTTCATCTATTTCCAGAGAAAAGTACTCTTCCAGCATTACTGCTTTCTGCTTCAGAAAATCCACGATATACTGGGCCAGTCCTTCTTTTGGACCGTCCTCCTCCGTCCATCCACTCTCCTCTGAATCCAGAGCCAACATGGCCAAATCATAGAGCGGAGCTGGATTCTGAAGAAACGCAACTTTACTGTTTAATCGGTTAAATGTATCTAATGTAAAATATAGTTAAATAAAATGTGACCCTGGACCACAAAACCAGTCATAATTTTTTGAAATTTAGATTTATATAGCATCTGAAAGCTGAATAAGCTTTCCATTGATGTATGGTTTGTTAGGATAGGGCAATATTTGGCCGAGATACAACTATTTGAAAATCTGGAAACTGGGGGTGCAAAAAATTATTGAGAAAATCGCCTTTAAAGTTGTCCAAATGAAATTCATAGCAATGCATAATACTAATCAAAAATTAAGTTTTGATATATTTATGCTAGGAAATTCACAAAATATCTTCATGGAACTTAATATCCTAATGATTTTTGGCATAAAAGAAAATTCAATAATTTTGACCCATACAATGTATTTTTGGCTATTGCTACAAATATACCCCAGCGACTTAAGACTGGTTTTGTGCTCCAGGGTCACATATAATATGTATATTTTAGCAGACCTCAGTTAAGTTAACTGACCTATCTTGCCTTGTCCCTCTCTCATGAGAGGGTTGATGAGCTGTAGTTTGTTCAGCATGTGCTGGTTGATATGTTGAACCCAGTCATCGTTCACGTACAGTTGTCTTAGCAGCTGAATGGTGGATTCCAGCAGAACTGTGGCCCTTGGGCTGCACAAGGGCTCCCCTGGCAGAAGATTGCTAGGAATGCCACGCATCTGCAGGTCACATAGCGCCACCTACATGCCAGTCGAAGAACAGGAGGGTTTTGAAATATAATATATTATACAATTATAAAGTTAAAATTTAACAAACAAAAGTGGTGTAGAGGTTTAAGAGGCTGACCTTTTCTCCTGGGTTGCTGCTGTAGAAAAGAACACAGGGGTAGAGCTCTGTGGCATCCACTCCTTCAAACGCTAGCTTGGGCTCCTACACATACATAAAAACAACTTAAACACATATTTCAGCTTACCCCATATATTTCTATTTTAGGTTCATTCCTGTTTTTGCATTATTATTTTATTTTTTGAAAATTATTTTCCATGTGAATAGAGCTTGAATTTAACCTATTATATTTTCTAAAATTTTGTTTGCAATGCATTTCACATTGTCGCATTGTGCACAACTTCATAATTATATTTTATACAGAATATTCAGCAAGAAATACATATATATATATATACACACACATACACACTTTTTTTTAGGTTTTTACAAGAAAAACCTTTTTCCTTCAAAATAATGCGCACAGAAGCACTGCACACATTAAAAAGTCTATTAAATCTATCATACTCTTTTAATTTGGATTTAATTCCAACTTTAAATGTTCTACTAGCTTATAAATCAATACTTTTTGACAGTAATTATAATCCATATATTATTGTACCTTAAATTAGTAATATTATGTTCAAAACAAAAGCTCCAAAGCTTGTTTAAAAAAAAACAAAAAAAAACATTTCACATTAATAAAAAAAAATCATAGGTCAATTGTCTATTTTAAATGTTCCTATATCCCTATAACTATATTTCATAGACAAAGTTGATTTGGGATTCATATAAAATTATGATATTGGAGAAAAACAACAACATAATATACTGGAGTAAGCAGTCACGTGGTTTTCAGCATTGTATTGGAGATTAATTAATATCTGTCAAAAGCATGTGATCTATGATGTCCAAAACTCTGCTCGCCTGTAAACCACATGACTGCTTACTGCAATGTTATAATATTTTTTTTCCTCCAATATCATAATTTTTATATGAAGTCTAAAGTAACTTTGTCTATGAAATACAGTTATAGGGATATAGGCACATTTAAAATAGACAAATCACAGAAATAAACTATGAATTTGTTGCATTAAATGTGTCAGCCTAAAATAGGAATCACTTTGCCAACATCAAATAAAATCAAATAAAATCAAAATCATTCACAGAACCAAATTAAAACCAGTAGGTGTAACAGGAAAATAATTCAAACTAAGGTCATAAACACACTGACCCTGTTGTTTTTGGCGAAAGAGATTGTTCTGGCCTCCATGTCTAGGATGCAGGTGATGGTGTCGCCCTGGGTGAAGGAGGGCAGAGCTCGGCCCAACTCTCCTCCATGATACAGGCTACCGCTGTAGGCCCGGTACAGCCACATGTCTGTGGTGGTGCGATGGTTGTAGTCCCGGATGGGCCATCGGGACACTCCAATACATGTCCCTTCATTTCCTCTATTCTCCTTAGTGATATAAAACTAAGAGATGGAGACAAAAAACTTTAGAATTCAGACCCTATAAAAGACAAGGGACACCAGTGACTGTATTTTCTATTGTTACCTTCCAGATGAAACATCCAGATGTGATGGCAGTGGTGGCCAAACCGTACCCTTTTCCCCCCGATCCATGAGAGAGTACATTCCCGCTCTCCAGAGAACAACAGATCAGTTTATGAGGGTCGAAAGAGAAATCACCAATAGGAATACATTCATCTTCACTTCTGTTGTCCTGGGGGACACACAAGCACATATAAAACAATCTAAAATGCATGGACACAAATACGATAGGGTAAAATTTGTACAATGAACAGACAAGAGGTGTGTTTAAATACCCTATTTGAGTTCTCCAAAGTTCTCTCTTTTTCTAAGTTTTTCCTCAGGGCCAGAGGTTCCTCCCACATGTATGTGGACAAAAGGCTAAATAATTGATCAACAATCTGAAAACAAAAATAACATGATAAACTCTTAAGTCAGAATCCATCATTTAGTGTCAAGTGCACAGCATTGATAAAAACAAAACAAAAAAAAAACCACTTATTTTCTCACCTGTTTCATGACAACAGGGTCTGAACAGACAGGGAGAAGAGTTTCTAGAATATGGAAGGCCAGCAGTTTCGTCCGCAGGTTGTGAAAGCGTGGATTTCCAGAGTTGCATTTGTACAAGATAATCGTCATCAGTGGATCAATCCACTTGACAAACGCGGAGACTCTTTTGGCGACCCTTAGAGACAAAATGCGTCTTAGGAAGACTAGAAAGTCAGCAAGCTGGGACTCCACAACCCTGCTGCTACGAACTTCATCTGCACCTAAAATAAAAAT
>NW_015506178.1:443791-454855 GCF_001515645.1 Sinocyclocheilus grahami | reverse complement strand
GTTGTGCATCTTTTTCTTCCACACTTTTTCCTTCCACTCAACTTTCTGTTAACATGCTTGGATACAGCACTCTGTGAACAGCCAGCTTCTTTGGCAATGAATGTTTGTGGCTTACCCTCCTTGTGAAGGGTGTCAATGATTGTCTTCTGGACAACTGTCAGATTAGCAGCCTTCCCCATGATTGTGTAGCCTAGTGAACCAAACTGAGAGACCATTTTGAAGGCTCAGGAAACCTTTGCAGGTGTTTTGAGTTGATTAGCTGATTGGCATGTCACCATATTCTAATTTGTTGAGATAGTGAATTGGTGGGTTTTTGTTAAATGTGAGCCAAAATCATCACAATTAAAAGAACCAAAGACTTACACTACTTCAGTCTGTGTGCATTGTATTTATTTAATACACGAGTTTCACAATTTGAGTTGAATTACTGAAATAAATGAACTTTTCCACAACATTCTAATTTATTGAGATGCACCTGTATTATATATATATATATAAAATTTAATTTATTATTACGATTAAATGTAAATTACAAAATAGTCCATTAGAAATTAAGCTAATAGTATTTATTATTTTACTTTTATTTTACCTACTCATATTAAAGCATGATAAATAAATAAATAATGTAAAATTAAATTAGTAAAAAAAAATATATATATACACTTTTTTTTTTTTTAAATATGCAATGACAAAATAATATTACATTTAAAATTTATGACAAGTGTTTTATAAAATATATATAAAAACACTGAATCTTGTGTTGAAATGACTGACTTTCTTGTTTGGAAGTTTCTTCCTGGATGTGCTCTGTGGAATCCCTCTCTAGCACCTCCTGCTGGTGGACTGCATGTAACAATCCCTGCAGCTGCTCGCTCATTACATCCATGAGAGCCTGGGACACTTCCAATGGCAAGGCCTCTTCACAGGAACTGGAGAAACACACACACAGTTTTCTTTAACTGCAGCTGTACAACCTAGATTGTCTGCAGCCAGGTACTGTTGCTCTTACTGGCAGAGGGGATGTTTGTTGATACCAAAACATCCATATGAAATTGTGTTTTGGAGTTTCTTTACTATGCAAAACTGTTACATTAAAGCAATATTATGATGTAGCAAGAAGAATGCTTTGAGCACGATTATCTAAGGCATCAGTTTTCAAAATGTGAGGTTTTAAGAGCATATCATGGGAGGCATTTTCTCGTTCTGTATTTAATTATCAAGTTTATAATCTCACCTGGCCGCTATGAAACACACACACAGTTTTCTTTAACTGCAGCTGTACAACCTAGATTGTCTGCAGCCAGGTACTGTTGCTCTTACTGGCAGAGGGGATGTTTGTTGATACCAAAACATCCATATGAAATTGTGTTTTGGAGTTTCTTTACTATGCAAAACTGTTACATTAAAGCAATATTATGATGTAGCAAGAAGAATGCTTTGAGCACGATTATCTAAGGCTTATATTCAAAATGTGAGGTTTTAAGAGCATATCATGGGAGGCATTTTCTCGTTCTGTATTTAATTATCAAGTTTATAATCTCACCTGGCCGCTATGGCGAATATCTGCAGGAGTCTGGCAGCGGCCAGCTTCACCGCCCCACCGAGCTGCATGTGACCGGACATGGAGGCGGCCAGCCAGCGCTGGTTCACCAGCACACAGGTGTTATCAGTCAGAGTGGACAAGATCTCCAGGACGCCACATTTAATTATCACCACCAGATCCACTGGCTGATAGTGGAAGTTCAGAGCGAAGACTGTAGCTAACAGCAGGTGCTGATAAGAGCCTGAAATGAGACAAATCTATGTTAAATCACTACTTAATCAAACTGGCATATTATTAGAGTACTTGGACTATGCCAAACTATAAAAAAGTCAAACAAAATTTTAACCACAAAGCAATATCACAAATGAATGTCTATTTAAATTAGTGGGTAATGATAATATTGCAGAAAAAAAATCTGTTTTAAATGGTAAAATAAAAATAAAATGTAATTAAAATATAAAATAAACATCACTAATAATACTATTTCCCCAACTAAGATATGAAAAGTGCATGCGCATAGTACAGTAGGCATTGTATAAAGTCTATCATTTTATTAACATTAAAATGCACTGTAAAGTACAAAATGGTTCATTTAAATTTACTTATTATTTACCCTGTTTTATATTAGCTGCTCATTATTAATAAAAAATAAAATAATAGTCAAATTATATTAGTAAAACATTTCAGTTATAATACAAATAATGAAAATAGTACTGACATTTACATTTAAACTGAATATTTTATGTGCATTTACATAATATAAAAAGTATTTAAAAAATTAAGTATTTGTAAAAAACTAAAAATGGCCAAAAAAAATAAACATTTATAAAAAAAAATTAATACTTTGTTTGTGCATTTAGACAAATGCTACATGCTCGAGTAAGAAGCGTTACCCACCAGCCTGTTCTCTCTCTAGTGCCACTTTCTGTCTGAGCACACGCACCAGTTGCTGGTACAGCGTGTGAGCTGCAGACTGTAACTCCCTCTGAACACTGATGGGCGCCGACTGAGTCCCAGCCTAGACACAAACCAACATTTCAAACATCATACTTCAATGAGAATATAGGCCTAATCTATAAGGGAGATGTTCAAGTCAAGAAAAAAAAAATCATGCATGAAATTTGGAAAAATTTGTGATTTGTATTTGAGGAAATGTCATTATCAGTGTGTCTTACGGTGTAATGGTGAATCTTGTTGTTAGGTGCCGCTAGACTGCCGGTGATCGGGGCTCCCAGACCAAAGCAGCCAGAGAGGAACTGCAGCTGCACTGACTGCAAGAGGCCTGGAAAACGAGGAGGCGCTAGAGAGCTGACACTCTTTTCCTCCATCTCTGACAAGAAAGAGGAAATCTGACACAAGGCCTCCAAACGAACCTGGATGGAGGGTATGAAAACAACTGCGATGTGTCTCTACATCTAGTTATTGAAAGTAAAATGGATCTGCAATGGATTTCCCACCTGAGCTCTTTGGTGTTGCTGTGCCATGGCTATGGTGATGGCTTTGGGATCCACATGTGCACCTCCATCTTTGTCCACCAGAGAAGAGGTTTGAAGGAGGCTCCTACACAGGAAATGGAAGACCTGGCCCAGGATGGGTGTGCCACCTCCGCCCGGGCACAGCACAGTAGTGGGACTGATGCACTGTCGCAGTCGCTCCCAGGCATCTTTCATGATGCCCAAAGAACAGAGTGGAAGGCCTTGCAAGAAACAAGGCTGATTAGCTCAGAGGTGTGATATTTAAGCTAACTAAAACTGATGATTATAGTTTATGTGAAAGAAGAGAGAGAAAAAAATGTAATGCGAGTTATCAGACATGCGAGATCAGATCAGATGTGTGGGATCAGATGTGTGGGATCAGATGTGTGACATAAGACCTCAGAAATTAGATTAGAGATCACATGAGATTAGGCAAGCAAGATAAAGCAGGTGTGGGATCAGACATGAAAGATCAGATATGTGAGATCAGACAGGTGAAATATAAGAGATGCATTATTTGATATATGTGAATTCAGACATGTAAGATGTGAGAAATCAGAAATGAGAGATCATACATCACATCAGATACGTCAAAGATCTGACATGCGAGATCAGACTGGTAAAAGTTGCAACAAATCCAATATGTGTGAGATGAGATCAGATATGCAAGCTATTTGAAATCAGATGTGAGAATTCATACATGCAAGATCAAATATGTGAGATCAGTTATGTTAGATCAGACATGTGAGATGAAACACATGAGGAATTAGAAACAGAAGATCAGACAGTTGATATCAGACATTAAAAAACGGTTTCATCAAAGAACTGAACTGTGATATCAGAGAGGTAAAAAACAAATCAAAGATGCAAAATACCCACTATGTGTGAGATCAGATATTAAATATGTAAGATATGTGAGATCAGATGCAAGGAAACTTACAGATGAGATCAGTTAAGTTCAATGAGATGTGAGATGACAATAAATTAGAAACGTGAGATCAGACAGTTGATATCAGACATGTGAAAGATCAGATATGTTAAAGATCTGACATGCAATATCAGACAGGTTAAAGATCAAAGATGCAACAAATCCAGTATGTGTGAGATCAGATATGTAAGATATCTGAGATCAGATGTGAGAAATCACACGTGAGATCAGATATGTAAGAGATCAGTTTTGTTAGCCGAGACACATGAGATGACACATTACAAAAAAGGAATGTGAGATCAGACAATTGATATCAGACGTGAAAAATCAGATTTGTTAAAGATCTGACATGCAATATCAGACAGTTAAAGATCAGAGACGCGACAAATCTACAGCGGGTAAAATAAGTATTGAGCACGCCACCATTTTTCTCAGTAAATATATTTCTAAAGGTGCTGTTGACAATTTTCACCAGATGTCGTAACAACCCAAGCAATCCATACATATAAAGAAAACAAAACAAATAAGTTCAGAAATTAAGTTCTGTGTAATAAAGTGGAATGACACAGGGAATAAGTATTGAAAACATGGGGGACTGCAAAAAGGCATGGAAAGTCAAGACACCAGCAGAAATCTATCAGTAATTAGAAAGCAATCCTGCCCCTTGTCAGTGGAAATTAATTTTAGCTGGTTTAGTCCCAACTGATGGCCTATAAAAAGGTGTATTTTTACCAACGTGTCACACAAGAAACATTTCATGATGGGTAAAAGCAAAGAGCTCTCTCAAGACATTCGCAACCTTATTGTTGCAAATCATACTGATGGCATTGGTTACAGAAGGATTTCTATACTTCTGAATGTTCCAGAGAGCCAAGGACCACTTGTGGAGAGCTTCAGAAAGATCTGGAATTAGCGGGTACAATTGATTCAAAGAAAACAGTAAAACGAACCTGGATGGAGGGTATGAAAACAACTGCGATGTGTCTCTACATCTAGTTATTGAAAGTAAAATGGATCTGCAATGGATTTCCCACCTGAGCTCTTTGGTGTTGCTGTGCCATGGCTATGGTGATGGCTTTGGGATCCACATGTGCACCTCCATCTTTGTCCACCAGAGAAGAGGTTTGAAGGAGGCTCCTACACAGGAAATGGAAGACCTGGCCCAGGATGGGTGTGCCACCTCCGCCCGGGCACAGCACAGTAGTGGGACTGATGCACTGTCGCAGTCGCTCCCAGGCATCTTTCATGATGCCCAAAGAACAGAGTGGAAGGCCTTGCAAGAAACAAGGCTGATTAGCTCAGAGGTGTGATATTTAAGCTAACTAAAACTGATGATTATAGTTTATGTGAAAGAAGAGAGAGAAAAAAATGTAATGCGAGTTATCAGACATGCGAGATCAGATCAGATGTGTGGGATCAGATGTGTGGGATCAGATGTGTGACATAAGACCTCAGAAATTAGATTAGAGATCACATGAGATTAGGCAAGCAAGATAAAGCAGGTGTGGGATCAGACATGAAAGATCAGATATGTGAGATCAGACAGGTGAAATATAAGAGATGCATTATTTGATATATGTGAATTCAGACATGTAAGATGTGAGAAATCAGAAATGAGAGATCATACATCACATCAGATACGTCAAAGATCTGACATGCGAGATCAGACTGGTAAAAGTTGCAACAAATCCAATATGTGTGAGATGAGATCAGATATGCAAGCTATTTGAAATCAGATGTGAGAATTCATACATGCAAGATCAAATATGTGAGATCAGTTATGTTAGATCAGACATGTGAGATGAAACACATGAGGAATTAGAAACAGAAGATCAGACAGTTGATATCAGACATTAAAAAACGGTTTCATCAAAGAACTGAACTGTGATATCAGAGAGGTAAAAAAAGATGCAAAGATGCAAAATACCCACTATGTGTGAGATCAGATATTAAATATGTAAGATATGTGAGATCAGATGCAAGGAGATGAGATCAAGTAGTGTCACGCTTCATTTTTCAAGTTTCAATTCTCACTAACGAAACGTTAACTATGACTTTTGCCTTAGTAAACTCCTAATTTTCTGCTTATTAATAGTTAGTAAGGTAGTTGTTAAGTTTAGATACTGGGTAGGATTAGGGATGTAGAATATGGTCATGTGCTTTATAAGTAATAATAAACAGACAATATGTTAATAATAGGCATGCTAATAAGCAACTAGTTAATAGTGAGAACTGGTCCCTATACTAAAGTGTTACCAGAAGTAGAATTCAAATGAATTTCACAGCTTTTATAATGTTTGCATTAAAATATGAATTTCATTTTTCAGTGTGAATTACACATACAGCGGGTAAAATAACTATTGAACACATCACCATTTTTCTCAGTAAATATATTTCTAAAGGTGCTGTTGACAATTTTCACCAGATGTCGTAACAACCCAAGCAATCCATACATATAAAGAAAACAAAACAAATAAGTTCAGAAATTAAGTTCTGTGTAATAAAGTGGAATGACACAGGGAATAAGTATTGAAAACATGGGGGACTGCAAAAAGGCATGGAAAGTCAAGACACCAGCAGAAATCTATCAGTAATTAGAAAGCAATCCTGCCCCTTGTCAGTGGAAATTAATTTTAGCTGGTTTAGTCCCAACTGATGGCCTATAAAAAGGTGTATTTTTACCAACGTGTCACACAAGAAACATTTCATGATGGGTAAAAGCAAAGAGCTCTCTCAAGACATTCGCAACCTTATTGTTGCAAATCATACTGATGGCATTGGTTACAGAAGGATTTCTATACTTCTGAATGTTCCAGAGAGCCAAGGACCACTTGTGGAGAGCTTCAGAAAGATCTGGAATTAGCGGGTACAATTGATTCAAAGAAAACAGTAAGTAATGCGCTCAACCGCCGTGGCCTGTATACACGCTCACCATGCAATACTCTATTGCTGAAGAAAAAGCATGTTGAAGCTCGTTTAAAGTTTGCTGCAGAACATTTAGACAAGCCTGTGAAATACTGGGAGAATATAGTCTGGTCAGATGAGACCAAAATTAAACTCTTTGGATGCCATAATACACACCATGTTTGGAGGACAAATGGCACTGCACATCACCCCAAAACATCATGGTGTAGCACTGGCAAAATTCATATAATTGAAGGAAGGATGAATAGAGAAATGTACCGATACATTCTTGATAAAAATCTGCTGCCATCTACCAGGATGATGAAGATGAAACAAGGGTGGACATTCCAGCGAGACAATGATCCCAAACACAGCCAAGGAAACTCTCAATCGGTTTCAGAGAAAGAAAGTAAAGCTGCTAGAATGGCCTAGCCAATCACCTGACTTGAAGCCAATAGAAAATCTATGGAAAGAACTACAGATCAGAGTTCATAGAAGAGGCCCACAGAACCGTCAAGATTTGAAGACTGTGTGGAAAAATGGGCCAAAATCACACTTGAACAATGCATGACTAGTTTCTCCATACAGGATGCGTCTTGAAGCTGTCATTAACAACAAAGGATTTAGTACAAAGTAATTTCAGTAAGCGTGTTCATTACTTTTCCCCTGGGTCATTCCATTTTATTACCCATAACTTAATTTCTGAACTTATTTGTTTTGTTTTCTTTGTATGTGTTGATTACTTGGGTTGTTGCCGACATCTGGTGAAAATTTCATGTCAACAGCACATTTAGAAATATATTTACTGAGAAAAATGGTGACGTGTTCAACACTTATTTTACCCACTGTATGTGTGAGATCAGATATGTAAGATATCTGAGATCAGATATGTGAGAAATCATCCGTGAGAGATCAGTTATGTTAGCCGAGACATATGAGATGACACATTAGAAATTAGAAACATGAGATCAGACAGTTGATATCAGACATGTAAAAAACCTGACATGTTAAAGATCTGACATGCAATATCAGATGGGTAAAAGATTAAAGATGCAACAAATCTACTATGTGTGAGATCAGATAAAATACCTGAGATCAGATGTGAGAAATCATGCGTGAGATCAGATATGTAAGAGATCAGTTATGTTAGATGACATATGCGAGATGAGACACATGAGAAATTAAAAACTACAGATGAGTGAGATCAGACAGGCGATATCAGTCATGCTAGAGATGAAACATGCAATAGATCCAATATGTGTGAGATCAGACATATGAGATCAAACTTATAATAAAATAATATGCTACTTCATACACCACTCACCAATTTTATTTTTGAATGACCCTGAGGAGCTTTTAGATTCATCTGGTGTCTGTGACAAAACAGATTACAAATAACAAAATCAAGAGATGAATTCATTGATATTAAACTAGTGGGAACATGAGAAACATAAATACCTCTCTTTCACTGAATCTTCTCTCAGAAGAAGACTGTAACTCCATCTTTGATCCTAACGCCTCATAGGAGGGTGGAGATCTATGTAGTGAAAGAGATTTATCACATTCAGATTGTTTCACACCCACACATGCAAATGTTTGTAATTGCACACAACACAAACCTGGCCAAGCTGCTCTCAGTGGGCGTCTTTGATGACACACTCTCCTCCTGCCAAGCAGCTCGGACCCCCAGCAGCAGGAAAAGGCAGCGTGAGACCAGCAGGTGGCAGGCTGCTGGGAAGGACAGGCCCTGGTCGGTGATGCTGTGGTGGTCCCAGGGATGCTGGGGGGGCTCCCTGTCTGGCGTCCCAGGGCTCTCAGTGCTGCTGGGTAACGTGCTAGTGCCAGACGACTCGTACACAGTCTCGTTCTGTTGGAGCTGCATGGCCTCACGGGTGGCCAGGAAACACTGCAGCACCTCTGCGGGGAGGAGGACACAAGCAAATAGTTCACAATTACACAATACAACACCAGAGGGAGTATTTTAGAGACAATAGTGTCACATGAATCCCAAAAATGATCAGGGTTGTTACGGTTAATTAAAACTTAAAGGAGACATAGTATGTCCCTTTTTACAATATATAAGTCTCTGGTGTCCCCAGAATGTGTCTGTGAAGTTTCAGCTCAAAATACGCCATAGATCATTTATTATATCATTTTGAAAATGCCTATTTTGAGTGGAAGCAGAAACTCGCAGTTTCTCGGGCCTGTCTCTTTAAATGCAAATGAGCTTCCCCCTATTTCAGAATAGAGCTGCACCATTACAGCTCGGACTTGCTAAAAACATCTGTTTTGGTTTTGATTATGTTTATCGCGCTGAAATCATGCGTTTTAAACCATATGAGTTTAAACTTCTGATATACGGTTTTCTGAGCGCACACATCCGTTGCACACGGACAGAAAGCTGCTGTCACAGCATGTGAGTACTAAACTAAGTTCTCATTCACACACAAGTTTACATTAAAAGCACACGAGTTACAAAAACAGTGGGTTATGTCTGTGAAGGCAAACTGCTGGGAAATAAATAGCGGGTTAATTTTAGATCTGTGTGGCAGCAGCAATATACAGTAAATAAATCAATAAATCCACTGCTGTCTTGTCTCCTTTGAGGCTGGGACTCTAAATAGTGTTCTGTGCACACAGCATGTGAGCACTAAACTAAGTTCTCATTCAAACACAAGTTTACGTTAAAAACACACGAGTTACAAAAACAGTCAGTTATGTCGGTGAAGGTAAACAGCTGGGAAATAATTTGCAAATTTTAGATCTGTGTGGCAGCAGCAATATACAGTAAATAAATCAATAAATCCACTGCTGTCTTGTCTCCTTTGAGGCTGGGACTCTAAATAGTGTTCTGTGCAGCCAAAGACAGAACAGTTAGCATGTTTTGCTCAAACTTTCACCATAACATTAGAGCTGGTACACCGTTTTCGCTTTGCGAAAACACAATGACTGTGCTATGGGTGTATTACATTTACAGATTAAGGTGCGGTAATATTATAATGAGATCCCTTTGCCATGTCACCAAGGGAGCGAAATCAGACGCGCTCGTTTTCTCAGACGCTTGCGGAAAAAGGCTTGCCTAAACAAAGTGATTGGGTTCATCTTTTTCACGTTTCCTTGGTTGGTAGATGCACCAGGGACCTGATTATAGCACTTAAAACCTGGAAAAGTCAGATTTTCATGATACGTCACCTTTAAATCATTAAAACATTTTCATTACTTGAAATAAAATATAACAATTAAAAGGAATAAGAACTGTTGCCTTGGCAAAATAAGTTTAAGTACCAAAATAACAACAACAAAAAAGCTCAAAAAAAGATAGTTTTTTTATGTATACTACATCATTTAAAAAAAACAAAAAAAATGAATGAAAACCGAAAATAATCAATTTAAATCAAATTCAAAATATTAAAAAACCCATAATAGTGTATCAGTGATATTAAAATTACACTGACCATGATAAATCTATTGATAGCATGCAATCTTAAATGTTTATACATAAGACGATAGGTGTCTCAAGATGTCTTTTTAAAAGTTGAACTATTTAGAACAATGACAAAACAGCAAAGTCCTGACAAAAACCTAGTGCATGTTCATACAAAAACACAAATCAAAAACTTTGCAAATGTCCTGTGTGACAATGTTTTTACATATATTTTAATACAAGTTAAGAGAGTAAGTGAAGCATTGAATTAAAGGAAATAAATTATTTTAAGTATTTAATTCCAGAACTGTAGCCCCAAAAAAGTTGGTTAGACACCACAACACTAAGATTGTTAAACAGACCTCATTCTGAGACAAAGAAACCTCTGGTATATATTTCAACAGAAGCACACACTTGCTCTGTGAGGGAAGAACACAGAAAGCAGCATGTTTACCCGGCAGGTACATACTGCTGATGCTGGGCGTTTCCTCCTCTAAGGGATCGTCCTGGTTGTGTTCAGCTGTGTGGGGCTTCAGGCTGCTGGGATCTGTGTCTCTTCCTGTCTGCTCTCCAGAACTGCCCGCTTCCTGCCTCTCCTCACTGGGGCTCTGGGAGCCCAATGAGGCCTGGACACAATGAAACACAGAGTAACAGTGATAATGTTGGTTAATGTTACTTTGTCCCTGGTTAGTGTGCATCAGCATAAAGAAATTGGGAGGTAGGGAAAGTCATTATATTATATTTTATTATGAATGAATGAATGATGCACACCCAGAGCGCTTTACAATCA
>NW_015506178.1:411395-442522 GCF_001515645.1 Sinocyclocheilus grahami | reverse complement strand
CCACCACCAGTGTGCAGCATCCACTTGGATGATGCGACGGCAGCCACAGGACAACGGTGCCAGCGCACTCACCACAAACCAGCTACAGGTGGAGAGGAGAGAGAGTCATAGAGCCAATCAAGTGGATGGGGATTATTAGGAGGCCATGATTGACAAGGGCCAGTGGAGGGAATTTGGCCAGGACGCCGGGGTTTCACCCCTACTCTTTACGATGAGTGCCATGGGATTTTTAATGACCACAGAGAGTCAGGACCTTGGTTTAACGTCTCATCCGAAAGACGATGCTTTTTGACAGTATAGTGTCCCCGTCACTACACTGGGGCATTAGGACCCACACTGACTGCAGGGTGAGCACCCCCTGCTGGCCTCACTAACACCTCTTCCAACAGCAACCTAGTTTTCCCAGGAGGTCTCCCATCCAGGTACTAACCAGGCTCAACCCTGCTTAGCTTCAGTGGGCAACCAGTCTTGGGCTGCAGGGTGATATGACTTTTTATTCATCATCCTTAAAAAAGCATCACAAGTTCCAAAAAATATATTAAGCAGCACAACTGTTTCCAACATTAATAAATCAGCATATTAGAATGATTTCTGAAGGATCATGTGACACTAAAGACTTTTCCACCACAGGAATAAACTATTTTAAAGTAATTTAACTATTTTAAAGTATATTAAAACAGAAAACCGTTTTATAAACCGCATAAGAGCATAAATAAAATTCCTTCAGATTTAAAACGGTAGTGTATATATGACTGGTTTATTGATGTGTTTTACCTGTTTGGTGGTAGTTGTTTGGACGCTGGTTGTGTTTCCTATGCTCTCTTTATAAGACAGCAGAATGCTGCGGATTTTATACACCACCTGATATATTTCAATCAGCACCTCACAGGGCTCATATCTGCAGTCAAACACACACAAACACACACACACACACACACACACACACACACACACACACACACACACGCGCGCGCATTAATGGACTGTTTAACCTATTGGTTCATCCTGGCTGCTGCTGCAGAAGGTTGATCTGGATATTCATGACTGTCGATTCATATTCACTAAACTCTCACAAATGAGTCATTATGGCTGAGGAATTTATCATGTGAGATTTCTCACAGTACAGAGAGAGACAGGCACTGACACTTTAATATTCACATACAGAGTCATTCTTTAAATAGAGCATATATTCATTAAGTCTGGGTCAATTAAAGAGTTCATTACACTATGGCAGAAGGGAGACGTGGGAAGACAAAGGTTTTCAAGAGATCTAGGTAAAGAGAGATAGAATGAGGGCGAAGTGTGGATCTCACTCACTTATCCTGCCAGTAGGCTTCATGAAGGCCGGCATGTTTGAGCAGAGCGGCCAAACTACAGCGACACGCCGTCTCTAACAGAGAGTCTCCCACTGATCCACTATTGTCCCAGTCTGCATAAAAACACACATGTGAAGGTCAATACTTAGACAGGTACATGATGATCGTTCACAGTTCTTGTGGTGCAAATAAAATCAGGTAATTCTGCCAATAGTTATAGGCATAGATTTGTATAGGTAGATTCCACCTTCCAGCTACGAATGAGGGATCTATGTATTATTCTATGGTCATAGGAACTATGAAAATGTTCCTCTGGTGCAAAACTCACTTTTCTAAGTATCTGGTACCAAAAAAGTATGTAAATAAATGTCTTGCAATATTTTTTACCTTCTTTTCATATTCTACACACATAAACAAATCCTGCCCCTCTCTTACCTCGACTCGCCGCATACTCCTTCATCTTCCTCCAGAGGGCACTGGCAGGTTCTCGCAGTGAGCCAAGAGCGAGTTCCACTAATGTTGTGTTCTCTTCTGACAGCAGCAGCTCGGCTAGTCTCACGTCTCCACAACCCATGAACACGGCCTCAGTCAGCCAACCCATTGCCCAGTCTATAGGATAACATACACAGATGAGTATTTATTTTTCTGTATTTATGTGTGTTTATAACACACAACATAAACAATAAGCTGCTGCCTCCTGGTGGCAGGTCATTACCCAGCTGTTCAAAGTCTATCTCCAGCCCATTTCTCAGGAGAGGGTTACACAGCCAGAACTCTGCTGTCTTCTCCTGGATGGAAGGGGGTGGGCCCTGAAGCATACCTCCCAGGCATCGGCCAATGGCAAGAGCTACAGACCTCTCCAGGTCTAGTAGCCACGCCCAGTCTTCTGGCTCTGGCACTGTGATTGGCTCAGAGGTTTCAGATGCTTCTGCAATAGAAAGTACATTTAGATTTACATTTAGTCATTTAGCAGACTCTTTTATCCAAAGCGACTTTCAAATGAGGACAACAGAAGCAATCAAAACCAACAAAAGAACAATTATATGCAAGTGCTATGACAAGTCTCGGTTAGCCTAGTAAAAGTAGGAGTGTGCAATTGGCAGTACTGTGTCTATCATGATGATCTGTCATTTGTTAATGATTAAGTTGTTTTTGAACCGTTTAAATGTCAAACAATGCATTAAGGTATTCGGAACGTTTTCCAAGAATGACAGAAATACATAATTCTGGTCCTTACCATCTGAAGTTCCTTCCAGCTCCATGTCCTCCAGGTGCGCAGTGTTGGGCAGGTAACAGTTGAGCTCATTGAGATGTTCAAGCAGAGTGAGCAGGTGAGGAAGGAGGGGTTTGACCACAGCCAATGGCAGCAGGAGCAGAGAGTACATCACCTGACACAGCAGACTCCCCGCCACCGAACCAAACAGCACAGCTATAGAGAAACACATATAACTCAATACACTGGGTCTGGTTGGATCACAGGGTGGCTACCATGATTGGAGGAATGGAAGGCAAGATAAATGGATGGAATAACAGATGGACGGAGGGATAGACGGAGGGATGAACGGATGGATGGATGGATGACTACATGAATGAATAATAGAATTGATGAACAAAAGGATGGATGGACAAATAGCTGAACAAGTGAATACCTCTGTAAATGTATGGATGGATGGACTGATAGATGGATGGATGGATGGATGGCTACGTAAATAGAGGGATGGATAAACAGAAGGATGGATGGATGGACAAATGGATAACTACATAAATGAATGGATGGACTAATAGATTAATGGATGGATGGCTACGTAAATAGATGGAGGGACTGATAGAGAGATGGATGGACTAATGGATCGATGGACGGATGAACGGGAGACTACATAAACGGATGGAGGGATGGATAGATGAACAAATAGCTGGACAAATGGATAACCACATAATGGATGAATGGATGAATGGCTATATAAATAGATGGATGAGAAATGGATGGACTAATGGATGGATGGATGGATGAATGAATGAGAGACACTATAAATGGATGGAGTGATTGATCATTAAAAATATCACAAAAGCTTTCCATTTCAAATAAATGCTGTTATTTTAAACTTCTTATACATCAAAGAATCATAAAAAAAATTATGTGGTTACCACAAAAATATTTTCATATTTTCAATATTGATAATGTTTCTTGAGCACCAAATCAGCTTATTAGAATGATTTCTGAAGGATCATGTGACACTGAAGACTGGAGTAATGATGCTGAAATTTCAGCTTTGTCATCACAAGAATATAACATTTTAAAATATATTAAAATAGAAAACAGTCATTTTAAATTGTAATAATATTTCACAATATTACTGTATTTTTGATCAAATAAATGCAGTCTTGGTCTGTCAAAAATGACAAGAAAAAAACAGTAATGTATATTATAAGTTATTATATTCAATAAGTATTAAATATACTGTCAATTATACATTATTTAATATTATAATCTTATATATTAATTCTTAATTATATATTACAAATTATAATATCAACAAATTAAAAAAAACAAAAGTCCAAAAGAGGCCCAAGATGTACAGAAGATTGTACAACTGTTGGAACTGACTGTATAGAACCCGATGCTGAGCAGCAAGGTCTTCAGTAGCACTTCAGCCAGGTGGAGTTGGTCTGGAGATTCTGAGCCAGAGCTAGCACTTCCTGTGGGGCGGTCAGGGGTGGGCGGCAGTGCCAGACCTGCGCTCAACTCCCCAGGTGAGCTGTATCCCAGCAGGGACGCCACGTGACTCTGTTCCTGCAGGCTGTTCAGCACCATGTCCAGCTGTAGACGCTGTAATAGTAATATCACAGAATTATTAGAGGAACAGCAGGGGTTTCTCAGCAAATATTGATATATGTGCCAGACTTTAATATTGTTGCGTTTGCGTACCTGTCCTTTAGAGAGGCTTTCCCAGCTCTCTGGACCCTGTGGTAACAGCGAGTGCAGCAGCTCCGTTCTCTCCCTGAGAGGAGGCAGCAACAGAGACGCTCCCATAGAGAGCGTGGTCATTACCGCCTCAACACACAAACAAAAATTAATTAATATGGTGTTGGAATGACTCATATGCTGGCATTCTGACGATGATTCAGTCAAAAAGTTACACTGTACTCTTGAAGGTTGTGAAAAGTCATGTACCCTGCAAACTCCCTCAAAAAGAAAACCGAGCCAACAGATTCCATCATCTTAAGAGTTTTTAACATGTGGGCGGAACGCCAGCAAGCATTCTGATTGGCTGGAGTTGTTTACTGTTTTGTACTGGATGGAGTGATTGATGAACAGAAGGATGGATAGATGAACAAATAGCTGGACAAATGGATAATACTACATGGATGGATGGATGGATGGATGGACGGATAGATTGATTATGAATGGCTACATGGATGGATGGATGGATGAATGGGAGACTACATAAACTGATGGAGGGATGGATGAACAGAAGGATGGATGGACAAATAGCTGGACAAATGGATAACCACATAAATGAATGAATGGTTACATAAATAGATGGTTGGAGAAATGGATGGACTAATGGATGGATGGATGGACGCATGGATGGGAGACTATATAAATGGATGGAGGGATTGACGAACAGAAGGATGGATAGATGAACAAATAGCTGGACAAATGGATAATACTACATGGATGGATGGATGGATAAATAGATTGACAGATGGGGGATGGATGGATGATTATAGATGGATGGATGGATGGATGGATGAATGATGGTTAAATGGACAAAGGGACAGATGGATGGATAAACTGATGAATGGGGATGGAGAGATGGATGGATGGCTACATAAATAGACAAAGGTATACAGTAGATGGGGGGATGGACAGAAGGGTACTTTAAAGGAGGGATAGGTGGTCAGAAGGTTGGATCGATGGATGAACAAATAAACAGAAAATGGACAACTACATAAATGGATGTATGGATGGAGAGATGGAAGGATGGATGTAATGATGGATTGATAGGGATATGCATGGCCGAATTACTGCATGGACGCATGGATGGCTGCATACATGGATGGGTGGGTTGAAAAATGAACAGCTAGATGGATGGATGGATAAATGAAGGGAGTGACAGACAGATGGCTGGATGCATGGATGGTTAGTTGGATGGATGGATGGCACATAATGCGTGTTCTTACTGTGTAGTTTCTTGATGACGTGTTTGTCCAGTGTGCTCTCCTCCAGCAGAATGGTGGATCTCCTGAAGGTCTCGGCTGCGTAAGGCACCAGCAGGCACAGGTGCTTATGGAGCAGCACCACGCTACTGTCATCCTACACAACAACCAAACACTTATTATGCAGAACGCCTCCGGGTTCTGGAACAAGAATTTTTGACTAAACATGCTCACACAACAGTATTTTATTGCTTAAAACTACAATGCATAACCACTGCAACTGGCAGCATGTGGGAGCTATCATATGGAGTGGGTTTTAACAGGAAATGTGTCATTGTTGTACCTCAGAGCCTGTGTGGATGTAGCAGTGGGCCAGCAGGTGTCTGTGAAGGGCTGACAGCAGGTGGTGGAAGTGTGATGGAGCCTCCGTCTGTTTCTGGGACTGACTGAACCGCTGTTTATCACTGTTCTTCTCCAGTTCGCCAAACGCACACTCCTGCATGAACAAACAGGGAACAGAGTGAACATGTTATGATTTGTGTTTTGATTTTTCTAAAATATATCACACATTAAATTCCTTTTATAAATTTTATTTTTCATTTAATATACGTAATTAAATACAACAAAACATCTCAGTTGATTGGCTTTTCCTACAAGGAAGCAGACAGAGAGCATTAGAAACAGGTTTACATTTTTGCATACATAAATTATTATTAAATTAAATTAGTATTATCATACGCTACCATTCAAAACTTTTGGAGTAAGTACGATTTTTTTTAAATCTTGTTCAGCATGGATGCATTAAAATTATCAAATTACTGTAAAAACATTAAAAATATCACAAAAGCTTTCCATTTCAAATAAATGCTGTTATTTTAAACTTCTTATACATCAAAGAATCATAAAAAAAATTATGTGGTTACCACAAAAATATTTTCATATTTTCAATATTGATTCCCTCAAAAAGAAAACCGAGCCAACAGATTCCATCATCTTAAGAGTTTTTAACATGTGGGCGGAACGCCAGCAAGCATTCTGATTGGCTGGAGTTGTTTACTGTTTTGTACTGTTGCCAGAAATTATAGATTGTACAGTGTTTTTTTTTTTATAAAAACAAAAAAAAATCAGTTTTGAGCCTTAAAAATGCTGTATGGAAACAAATAAATTTTTGTACCTACAATAAACACATATAATACTCCGTTTACTTCAGGCAGAAAAAAATATATTTAAAAGTAGGCTAAAATGTAATAAAATATGCAATTTATTATGTTTAATAAAAGAGTCACAGTAGCATTCACAATGGCTACCATTTCTATTTTGCACCAATTCCCCTCAAAAACAGCTGTTTTGTTCTCTTGAACAATGTTCTTCATTCACAAATTATTTTCACTTTTATTTATTTATTTATTGCAATATTTCATTGTCATGCATAAATTAAATTAGCAGCTTGGATGAAAACACAGCTACTGACAAATAACATATGCCTTTGCCAAGTATAATTTGCCAAAGAGCACAATAAATCACATAATGAAACAGAAATTCATAACTATTCAGCACCTTCTGCAAGCTTTGTTTCTTCAAATTTAAATTTAAGGAAAAATTTAACTACCGTTCAAAAGTTTGGGGTTATTATGATTTTAGAAAGAAGTCTCGTATGCTCACCAAGGCTGCATTTATTTAAAAATACAGTAAAAGAGTAATCTAGCTAAATATTATTATAATTTAAAATACCTCTTTCCTATTTTAATATATTTTAAAAATATATAATTTATTCCTGTAATGGCAAAGCTACATTTGGAGCTCTAGAAACATTTCTTATTATTATTATCAATGTTGAAAACAGTCAAAGAAAACAGCTGCTTAATATTATTGTGAAAGCTGTGATGCATTTTATGATGATTCTTTGATGAATAGAACGTTTTAAAAAAACAGCATTTTTTTTAAACAGAAATCTTTTGTAAATTTGAAATGTCTTTACTGTAACTTTCATCAATTTAATGCTTTCTTGATAAAAAAAAAAACCTTTTAAACATTGTAATAATTCTATATGTAAATTGTAAATATATGCAAATTATTCAGAACTGTGCAAAACCAATAACTGTAAGCAATACTGAATTAGCATATAATGCAGAAAAAGTACAACTAAAACACACTGAAGCCCAGTGTTTCACAGCAGACCTGTTGTATGGAGTCTGGTACATTAGAGTCGATGAGTCTGAAGAGCAGGTTCCTGAGGGGCTGACCCTGAGCGCCCAGCACTGTGGCCCCCGTTCCTCCTGCGTGGGCCAACGACAGGTGGATGGACAAGAGTTTCATACACAACAACACGAACTGGTGATGTTCCCTGGAGAAGAAACAGAGAGGACAAGAGTGAGAAGTTTAAAGATGAGAAGTCTAGAATGACCTTTACCGAGTGTCAGGCCATATGCTGCTCTGACCCCATCCCTGTGGGCATGGAGATGGTTATGAGCTTGTGCCAGATACCCCTGCGGCTGTGTATGTGTGACATTCCTGCTATATGAGTGTCTTTCAGCAGCTGACATTGACACAGATAAACCAGAATTTGTGCTTGCCTATACAAAAACTCTCTGCCACAATGCTAGGTAGTTGCTAGGGCACTGCTATGCAGTTATTTAGCTGCTATGGTGGTTGCTATGTAGTGACTTGAGAGAAAAGTAAAAAGCTGAAGCAGAAACTTAGAGGTTGGAGGAGTAAATAAAAAATATTATTAAAATAATAGTTAACGTTTTCTGGAAGCTTCCATATAATGGGATCAAGACATTTGACGCACACTCTCTCTTTCTTTGGAGATACTGGTGCAGAATTAAACGTTCTGACCTCAAGGTCAACATACATCAGTAACCATCTTGAGGCCTCAGCAGGAAAAGATCTACAATATTATATAATCTGTATGACAGCTCTTATGTAATCTTGCAGTTGACAGATGTAAACTACTGACATCTGACATTGCAAATGTCTACGAATCGGATTGGCATGTCTGAAGCATCCATCCATAGTATGAAATGGCATTTTATTCTCCATTTTATAAAGTATAACAGACATTTTTAATATTATAATAAATAAAATCTAATTAGAAAAATTCTTAAATTAAAAAGAAACTTATATAAACTTAAATATATTTCAATTTCTCACCCTGCATCTATCCACATACCTACCTATCAAAGAACAAGATTTGCTTTTAAAACAGCAATATCTGACACTCTGTGCCTCTATAAATACACATTATACTGTACATATGTTTGATTAATCGTTTGTGGTGCAAATCACAATCCATCATTTGTAAATCTGGGTGGGTTGGTGCTAGGTTCTTACCTCTTAGAGGGGAAAGGTGCAGGTGGTGTGTCCCCACTGATACTATCACAGTAACGCTCCAGGAAACTGCGCAGGTACGTAAACGTGCTCTCCTCCAGATCCACACAAAACGGCCTGTGCCAAGCCACCAGCTGCCTGCCAGCACACAAACACACATCGATAATTCACACTCAGTCCTGTCAGGAAAACAAAGCAACTGAACAGCTGTGAATAATGGAAAATGTAAATGCGATTGTATTAACACATTAGCGGTAGAACTCACGCCTGATAGAGCAATATGGGGTTTGATTTGCATAATGGTGCTGTTTCCTGTAGACTCAAACTCATTTAAGGACAAATTGGTTTTGGTTTTGGTTTAGATCAGGAAGAGGGGGCTTTTTATTCCATTTGCATTATCCATAAGCAATGAGAGATGCAGATAATGAAATACCAAACATGCATTGTGGAAAAGCCATCAAATCTCAACTAATGAACACAGTTTTCTGTCTCTTCTCACCTGTCAGTGGGAACCGCTGTCCAGGCCAGGCTGTGGGAGGTGCCTGCAGTAATCTGCTGTATTGACACCCCTTCTAAACCAATCACTTTCTTGGGTTTGGTGACTGGCGTTGAGGTATGGCCCTGCCCACACTGCCCCATGGCATTGTTGCCCCAAGCAAACACCTCGTTTTCTGTACCACAAACCAATGAAATTACTCAAGCATTTTCTTAGAATAAACTAAATGCAGCATCGATCTGAAAATCCCATTTCAGTAAATAACTTAAATTTCAGTCTCTTGCTGATACAAAGCTATCAGATGACTATTTCAGAAAACTTGGAATATAGCGCACAAGTTGTATAGACTACTTTTATGGTGTCTTTTTTTCTTTTCCAAATGTTCTGTTTGGAATTACATGAGGGTGAGTAAATAATGAAAATTATAAATGTTTTTGGTAAATATTCCTATAATCCTTAGTGTTGTTATGGTTAACAACAACAAATGAATTTTTAAAAAATTGTCTTGAATTGAAATAAAGCTGAAACAAAATAAACATTGTCTTGGCAACTAACTGAAATAAATAAGTTTAGGTACTTAAATTCCTAAAAGTTAAACTAAAATAAAAAAAAATTAAAGCTATATAGAAATATTTTAAAAAGAATAAAATAAGAAGGACAACATTTATTAAACGTAAACAAATATTAAAATAAAAATAAATGCTCATTTAAAATATGAATGAATACTAGAATAATATAATCAAATAAGAATAAAATACTATAACAAAATAAAATTAATATATAATAATATCAGATAAGAATGAAATAGCACTGATCAACAATTAATTTCTATAAAATGTTCTATAATGTTTCTATAAAATTAATTTCTATAAAATAATTTGATGCAATTTAATGCTAGGTAATTTAATGCAATGCATTTTTTATGTAAATTAATTTAAATATGCAGTGTCAAACTCTGTAGACTTACTTTAGGAAAATAAAAAAAAGCTTGTCTAAAAATTTTGAAGAGAACGAAGTTGCCACAATCAGTATCAGAGCAGAAATTATCTTTTTAAGTTTCTTTTTACATTTTTATTTAATACTATTTTCTCATCTCCTCTTCCCATTTTGTTTCTCCATCTCTCTTACCATGAGACAAAGCGAGACAGTGGCTGTCTCCACAGGAAATGTCTATGATTTTTGTGATACTGAGGTCCTCGATCAGGCGAGGTCTGAGTGAGGTGGTTTCAGATGAGCCGCAGCCAAGACACGAGCCGCAGCCCCAAGCAAACACCTGCATCACACACAGGAAAACACAGAGACATGAGAATTTATATGGGTGTATAACGGTACATATTTGCTCAGCAATATACGTGAGATTGTGTATACCTGGCCAGCAGATGTCAACGCCAGTGACGACTGGCTCCCAGCACACACTTTTCTGATAATGAAGCCATGTAGGGCTTCTATCACTTTAGGCCTGTACACACGGTTTGTGTCCCCATGTCCCAGTTTACCTGCAACACAACACAGAGTTTACATTTACAGAACTGCCTCTAACATGGATAATAGTAATTTAAGGTGTCAAATTCAGAGGCCGTGTTTGCACTTGTTTCAACTACTGGCTCTATATTTTGCCTTCTGAAAACACTTTGCGAAACAGCTTTATTTCAAACAGGTTTGAGCCTGTCAGCAGATGTTATGTCTGATAGTGCTACAATACAGAGCAGATCACTCTGAAGGGGACACAGCTTTACCGTCTCATATGTACACATGTACCATGACAAACAACAAAACTCATATGTATAGCTGTTAAAATTGTTATGGCAAATAGAACTTGAGTCAAATATTATGCCTTTTTGTGCCGTTTAATTCAAATTATTCAATTCAAGTGAAAAAAAACATGAAAATCTATTTTCACAGATAGCCATATGGTAAACAAAAGCAATGCATTATGTTTGAATTAATTATAAAATGAACTGAAAATGACGATAGATAGATAGATATATCTATAGATATAAAATGAATAAATAAATCACAACTAAATAAAATGAATAAATAAATCACAACTAAATAAAATGAATAAATAAATCACAACTAAATAAAATGAATAAATAAATCACAACTAAATAAAATGAATAAATAAATCACAACTAAATAAAATGAATAAATAAATCACAACTAAATAAAATGAATAAATAAATCACAACTAAATAAAATGAATAAATAAATCACAACTAAATAAAACACAACTAAATGACAGACAGACAGAGACAGATAGATAGATAGATAGATCAAATAAATAATGATAAATAGATTATTTTAACATCCCTCCAAGTGTACTTCATGTGTGAGGATGATGAAAATGGTCATCGGAAATTAAATTACAACTGATTTTAGAGGAAAATGTGGAGTTCTACAGAGAAAAAAAAAAAAAAACTTAAAATACTACAGAATATGGCCACTTTATACGAAACATCAGCATACCGTTGTCTCCTCCTCCAAAGGACCAGACGATTCGTCCATCTTGAGCCACAGCGATGGTGTGAGAGCTGCCACAGGCCACTTGCCCGACTCCACTGATGTCCTTCACCAGAGTGGGCACATTACGACTGTGACTGTCGCTGTGACCTACATGACAGGCAGACAGAGGAAAAACAAGACTGAGACACACAGGCAGAACTTCTGACACAACAGTCTGACTCAGTCTGAGGGATCAGGCGTCCCGTTTACTGCCTGGCAAATTATTTCTCTATGAATTAAAAAGAGAACACTCTGAGCAGTGTGCACTGTGCACAGCAGTCATTCAAACCATAAAAACCAACTCCCAGAAATCAATAGTGTATTGTATTTCACTGACAACACTACATCTAAGAATAGATCCTCAGGCAGGTGTGTGTGTGTGTGTGTGTGTGTGTAGTGATGTTGATGGTCTGTAAGAGGAGAATGATGTACCGAGTCGACCGAAGTCGCCTTCCCCCCAGGTGTACAGCTCTCCGTCATTAGTCACCGCAGCGCTGTGTCTGTATCCAGCAGACACACACACCACCACCTGCAATACACACACAGGAAACACGCACACTTTGACAAATGCAATGATGAGATTTGTTAAATTTTTCTGAAATTTAAGTGATTGTTAGAGTGTTTTGTCATTACTAGGGCATTACTATGTGATTGCTAGGTTGATTTTAGAATCTTGCTATGCAGTTGTTAAGGTGTTCTGTGTTTATTAGGGCATTGCTATATGGTTGCTAGGGTGATTTGATTGATTTTTAGCATGTTATGTAGTTGCTATGAAATTTAGGGGTTGCTAGGGCATTGCTATGACGTTATTATGGTGATTTGGTTGATTTAAAAATGTTGCTATGCAGTTATTAGGGTGTTCTGTGGTTACTAGGGCATTGCTATGCAGTTGCTAGGGTGATTTGACTGATTTTTAGCAAGGTCCGCGAGCTGGGACTCGAACTTAGGACGCCTGAAGTGCATTTTGGGGCGCTGCCCACGAGGCTATTGACGCCAACAATCTGGTTGATTTTTAACACATTATGTTGTTGCTAGGGTGTTCTGTGGTTGCTAGATTGTTCAGAGTGATTTTTAGCATGATGTTATGTTGTTGCTATGGCATTCATGGGTTGCTAGGTCTTTGATTCATGACGTTATTATGGTGATTTGGTTGATTTAAAAATGTTGCTATGCAGTTATTAGGGTGTTCTGTGGTTACTAGGGCATTGCTATGCAGTTGCTAGGGTGATTTGACTGATTTTTAGCAAGGTCCGCGAGCTGGGACTCGAACTTAGGACGCCTGAAGTGCATTTTGGGGCGCTGCCCACGAGGCTATTGACGCCAACAATCTGGTTGATTTTTAACACATTATGTTGTTGCTAGGGTGTTCTGTGGTTGCTAGATTGTTCCGAGTGATTTTTAGCATGATGTAATGTTGTTGCTATGGCATTCATGGGTTGCTAGGTCTTTGATTCATGCAGTTGCTAGGGTGTTCCGTGGTTGCAAAGGCATTCCTATATGGTTGCCATGTGGTCGCTAGGGTGATATGATTGATTTTAGCATGTTATATTGTTGCTGGGAAATTCAGAGGTTGTTAGGGCATTGCTAATGTGGTCTCTAGGGTGTCTTGGTTGATTTTAGAATAGTGCTATGCAGTTGCTAGGGTGCTCTGTGGTTGTTAGGGCTATGTGGTTTCCAGGGTGTTGCTATATGGTTGCTAGGGTCTTCTAAGTGATTTCAGCATAATGCTATGCAGTTTATGATGCAGTTTATTTTTTTTGCTAGGACACTGCTGTGTGTTTGCTAGAGTGTTCTGGAGGATGGCTAAGTTGTATATCGTTTCTAGGGTGTTGCTAGATGGGTGTTAGGGTTTTCTGGAATGTTATCTACTGATCCAAGTCAAAATATACTAGCAGCTGCAATATCTATGGCTAACTGAAGTATGGTAGAACCAATCAAATGTGTGGCATACTTACTGTATGCCACTGAGACAGCTATGTGAAGTTTTTATTCATCATGCCTAACCATGGTCAAAAAAAAAATGTCGGAATATAATGAAAATAGACCGATCCTCTTTCCCAAGTTATGACGTACAGCTGAGTAAAACACATTATTAAAAAATAAAAAAAAATGTAGGGTGGGGGCTTGTTTCTATCAATTGGTGGTTGAATGAATGATTAAAGGAACAGTTCACCCAAAAATTTAAATTGTCATCATTTACTCACCCTCATGTCGTTCCAAACCTGAATATGTTTCTTTCTTATGTTGAACACAAAAAGAAGATTGAAGAATTTTTAAGAACGAAACAGCTGCTGGTCTCCATTGACTTCCATAGTAGGGAAAGAAATACTATAGAAGTCAATGGGAACCATCAACTGTTTGATTACCAGCATTCTTCAAAATATTTTCTTTTATGTTCAACATAAAAAAGAAACTCATACAATTTTGGAATGACATGAGGGTGAGTAAATGATGACAATTTTAATTTTTGGGTGAACTATTCCTTTAAGAATTACGAGGTCAGAACAAATTGGAAAATAAATTAAACATATGCACAAATAAACCGTTCCCAATCAGATCAATAGCATGCATTAAGAAATGGATAGGGTAAATATAATGCTTAGAATAAGACGCAATATGTTCCAAATGATGGACTCTTTCCAAGACATCTTGGTAATGGCTAGTTAATATAATTCTAAAATAAAAGCATGCATTTATGTTTTTAAATTTGCTAACACCACCCATTCAGATGGTCGATTAAATTATATGAGCACAAAGTGAAACGGCAACCCAAGTCACTTCCGTAATTGATTAAAACAAAATATTCCTAGAAAATAAAATGTAGAGTAGGATTTGTGAGGTGAAAGTGACCTGAATGCCAAAGTTGGCTAAAACGCAACATCTAAATCACTATTTGTATATTGGTTAGCATTATCCAGTGGCCCGGGTGACGTTATCATGAAAGGAAATTAATTTATTATGTTTTGATAAAAGATTGAGAATATAGTCTCTGGCTTCATCTCACCAAAGTACTTAACCAGTTAGCGTTTCAGAGAACTAATTAATTTTGAACTCAGGAGTAGGAAAATCTTTAAACAAACAGTTCCTTTAGTACAGGGAACAAGTTCTGCTGAACTTCAAGCACTAAAGCCTTGAAGTAGACATATTTCCCATTGATTAAGACATCAATAAATTAGAGCACGGCACATGGCAGGTCTGGTGTGGCTCAGGCGGCTTTCAGAGCTGGGAAGACGGCCAAGAGCTCCTGGTCAATTGAAAGCCACAATCTTATTTAGAGCAAGGAGAAATTTTCAAATCATTCCTGCCCTCCATGAGAGGAATACAGAATAATGGTAAACTACTGTATGGTGGTAGCAATTAGCAACAACGATTTGCTTTAAGTGCAGAGGGAGGGATGAACAAATGGAGGAAAGCGTCCTAGCTGACCGCTAGGTCAGCCGCATGGTGCAAGAACACACCGTGTGCTGGCGCATCTGTTGCATGGTTTGATGGATCAGCTCGTAACCCACTCCAACTGTTTCAGACATGGTGGAGGAAGCGGAGGCAGCCAGCGCCACCTCCACCCACTCCAGAAGGAAGCGCAAGGATCCTCTTTGTAAGGCTAACGAGAGGAGGAGCTCCAGGGATAGCCTGCGACCCGCCCGATCCGCCCCGGAGCCGCTGACCGCCGTCTTCTTTAGGAAGTCTCCAACTTGTGTAAGACAGTCAAGCCCCACTGTCGGGATCTTGTTCTCGTTGGCCAAGGAAAGAGGAGGCAGGGCGGCCAGGACTGAAGACGCTGTTGCCAGTACCTCGTTGCACAGAGCAACGTCCGGTGGGTTCTCAAGACTCCCACGCTGCCAACTCTGCCTCAGTAGGGCAAAAAGGAGACTCAACCCAGTCCGGACTCCCATTTCAATAAGAACGTCTGTGCCCGACTTTGAATGGGAACTGCCTGTTGGCCAAGGCTCAGACACTGACTCTAGAGTGCCCCCTTCTGCATTGGAGGATGAGGGCTGGGGAGGCAGCGGTGCTCGGAATCGGTCGTGATACTTGCTATGGAGGGAGTAGAACACCCTCTGGAGGATCATCAGTCTGTGGTGCAGGGATAGGGCAAAAGGGGTCCTCGCCAGCATGCGTTGGGCAAGGCATCGCTGACTGTGGAGCAGCGCAGACAGATATTCCTCCTTCTCCTCCTCAGCGCTGGATTCGTACTGGAAGTCAGGCAAGCGTGGACCCATTAGGTCCTGCACTGGTTGGGCCAAGCCCACAACCTCCTTGTTGTAGACCAGTTTTGCATAGAGAGCTGCCGCTCCGTGCCGTGTGGCGGTCTGAACGCTGTCCTCCGCCGCCCAGGAGCTGTTCAAGTGCTCCTGCCACTTGAGCATCACGTGGGTCTGAGAAGGCACCATCACTGTACATTATTCACATACAAGAGGCACATAGCTGGAAGAGAGAAAAAAAGAAAAAGAAAATTAAAAATACAGTTCAAGACCTAGCAAAGACATCAGCGTCAATAGCCTTGTGGGCAGTGCACCAACATACAGCGCCGTTGTGCTACTGGTGTCCTGAGTTTGAATCCCGACTCGAGGACCTTTCCCCATTCCACCCCCATATCTCTCTCCCACTTTGCTTCCTGTCAGTTCTGATCTGTCCTTTTATAATAAAGGCGAAAATGCCAAAAATTAATCTTAAAAAAAAAGACCTTGCAAAGACTTTCAATGCAAGTCTGAAGGTTTCCGGTACAAACCCCACATGGAATGAGACCCTGCCATTGTACCCGAGCAAAAAACTTAAGGTGTGGTCACATTTACCATTGCTTTACGAAATGTCATGGGATAATTCCAGTCATTTCAATAGGAATCTGTGTGATTGGGAGTTTTGAATGAGGGTAAAAACATTTTGCTCGAATTCAAGTCGCTCACTCGAATTCACCATATTGACCAACAGGAACCTGACGGGTTTGAAAGGGACTTATGTGTGAGAGGTGCTTCATGCATCACTATGCTACTGACAATAGACTTTTCTGTCTATAGAAAATAGAACATATTTTAGCACTTTGCTACTTGGGGAATTACATATTCTAAGTTCATGGAGCTCTTCTAAGCCGAAAGGCTGTGAAAGTTGTTGATTTAAAGGTATAATTCACCCAAAAATTTAAATTCTGTTATTAATTACTCTCATTATTCACATACAAGAGGCACATAGCTGGAAGAGAGAAAAAAAGAAAAAGAAAATTAAAAATACAGTTCAAGACCTAGCAAAGACATCAGCGTCAATAGCCTTGTGGGCAGTGCACCAACATACAGCGCCGTTGTGCTACTGGTGTCCTGAGTTTGAATCCCGACTCGAGGACCTTTCCCCATTCCACCCCCATATCTCTCTCCCACTTTGCTTCCTGTCAGTTCTGATCTGTCCTTTTATAATAAAGGCGAAAATGCCAAAAATTAATCTTAAAAAAAAAGACCTTGCAAAGACTTTCAATGCAAGTCTGAAGGTTTCCGGTACAAACCCCACATGGAATGAGACCCTGCCATTGTACCCGAGCAAAAAACTTAAGGTGTGGTCACATTTACCATTGCTTTACGAAATGTCATGGGATAATTCCAGTCATTTCAATAGGAATCTGTGTGATTGGGAGTTTTGAATGAGGGTAAAAACATTTTGCTCGAATTCAAGTCACTCACTCGAATTCACCATATTGACCAACAGGAACCTGACGGGTTTGAAAGGGACTTATGTGTGAGAGGTGCTTCATGCATCACTATGCTACTGACAATAGACTTTTCTGTCTATAGAAAATAGAACATATTTTAGCACTTTGCTACTTGGGGAATTACATATTCTAAGTTCATGGAGCTCTTCTAAGCCGAAAGGCTGTGAAAGTTGTTGATTTAAAGGTATAATTCACCCAAAAATTTAAATTCTGTTATTAATTACTCTCATTTGTTCCAAACCCGTAAGACCTTAGTTCATCTTCAGAACACAAATTAAAGGGGTGGTTCATTGCGATTTCACTTTTTTAAACGTTAGTTAGTGTGTAATGTTGCTGTTTGAGCATAAACAATATCTGCAAAGTTATGAAGCTGAAAGTTCAATGCAAACGGAGATATCGTCTTTTAAAATTTTGGCAGTTTAATGCCTACAAAAACGCCTGGTAGGAACTACAACAAGTTACTTCCCGGGTTCATGACATCACAAACCCAGATAAACCCCGCCCTCGGGAAAAGGCAGCAAAGGGAGCGAGGCCATGCTGCACTGCTTTAGAGAAGAGGAAGAGAAAACTAGAGGTGCAC
The DNA here is from genome assembly GCF_001515645.1 of Sinocyclocheilus grahami. Classification (NCBI taxonomy): domain Eukaryota; kingdom Metazoa; phylum Chordata; class Actinopteri; order Cypriniformes; family Cyprinidae; genus Sinocyclocheilus; species Sinocyclocheilus grahami. Next base: position 424,442 of record NW_015506178.1, on the reverse strand, counting down.
GTAAAAATCTATTCATATATGAATCGCGATTCAGTCTTCTAACCATTCTAATGGATTCACAAGTTTCAAAATCAATGTTCAAAAGCAGCGGTTCTCAATACTGTTCCTTGCGTCCCCTGCTCTGCGCTCCTCTCTCTCTCTATGAACTGTTCTAATTATACACTTATTTTCACATAGCTATGAGAAGCATTAAACATGGACGCGCATACGGTTGCTGTACTGTATTATAGCTTTAATCAGGATAAAACCATATATTAAAAGCTAACATAAGCAGTAGCATTTACAACAGCGTATCTAAAACAACAAACAAAAAACATAGGTCTACCATTAAAAGCCTTGCTTGCACAGGTTCTGCACGATCCTCTTCAATAATATCCTCTGCTTCTCAATCGGGCTCAAACTGATAAGTGATATTAACCACACCATTGTTTACAATACAACCGGAGCACATGCTGCTGAGGTGAGGGGCGGGACGATTAGACTAGAGGTTTAGCCAATCACAACACACTGGGCTAGCTAACCAATCAGAGCCCGTCGCCTATATCTGAGGGCGGGGCTTCACAAAAACAGGAAAAGATCAGCCCGTTTCTCAGAGAAGGGACAGAGCTGTGTGGAATAAAGGTTAAGGTTAAACTAAGCATTTACACATGTTAGACTGCACCCCATAAACACAATCGAGCCTAGAAAAAACCCAGTGAACCACCCCTTTAAGATATTTTTGATGAAATCCAAGAACTTTCCGAACCTCCATAGACAGCAAGGGAACTACCACGTTCAAGACCTAGAAAGGTAGTAAGGACATCATTAAAATAGTCCATGTGACATCTTGTGCGTTCACATGCGTTGTGGTACTCTTGTGAACGTGCAACAATTAAATAGGTCCCCTTTAAAGGGTTAGTTCACCCAAAAATTAAAATTAGCCCACTAATTACTCACCCTCAAGTTCACCCAAAAATGAAAATTAGCTCACAAATTACTCACCCTCAAGACATCCTAAAAAGATATGACTTTCTTCTTTCAGACGAATCCAATCGGAGTTATATTAAACATTGTCTTTGATCTTTCAAGTGTTTAATGCCACTCAGCGGGTGTTGCATGCATCAGTCCAAAAGAATTTAAATAAAAAGCACCCATCCATAAAAATAAAAATAAAGTGTCTCACATGGCTACGGGGGTGAACAAAGGCCTCCTGTAGCAAATCGATGTGTTTTTGTAAGAAAAATATCCATATTCAAAACGTAATAATCACTTTAATGTAGCTTGCGCCAACAGTCCTACACAGAAGCAGCTCCGGGTGGATGACGAATGAGGTCGGCTTTGTAAAAGAGCATAATAGGACCCCTTTAAGGTTGAACCACTGATGTCAAACTGACTATTTTATCGATGTCCTTACTACTTTTCTGGGCATTGAAAGTGGTAGTTCCGTTGTCGTCTATGCAGGGTCAGAAAGCTCTCGGGTTTCATCCAAAATATCTTAATTTGTGTTTCAAAGATGAACAAAGGTTTTACGGGTTTGGATGATTAATGACAGAATTTTAAATTTTGGGTGAACTATCCCTTTAATAAATACATTTAAATACATTTTAATAAAACATCTAATAAATAAATTATCTAAATCTAATCGAAATGTATAAATATTATTACAAAATAAAAATAAATAAATAAATAGCTTGAACTCTGGAGGCTGTTTTAAACAATAAGTTACTTCCCGGGTTCATGACATCACAAACCCAGATAAACCCCGCCCTCGGGAAAAGGCAGCAAAGGGAGCGAGGCCATGCTGCACTGCTTTAGAGAAGAGGAAGAGAAAACTAGAGGTGCACGTAAAAATCTATTCATATATGAATCGCGATTCAGTCTTCTAACCATTCTAATGGATTCACAAGTTTCAAAATCAATGTTCAAAAGCAGCGGTTCTCAATACTGTTCCTCGCGTCCCCTGCTCTGCGCTCCTCTCTCTCTCTCTCTCTATGAACTGTTCTAATTATACACTTATTTTCACATAGCTATGAGAAGCATTAAACATGGACGCGCATACGGTTGCTGTACTGTATTATAGCTTTAATCAGGATAAAACCATATATTAAAAGCTAACATAAGCAGTAGCATTTACAACAGCGTATCTAAAACAACAAACAAAAAACATAGGTCTACCATTAAAAGCCTTGCTTGCACAGGTTCTGCACGATCCTCTTCAATAATATCCTCTGCTTCTCAATCGGGCTCAAACTGATAAGTGATATTAACCACACCATTGTTTACAATACAACCGGAGCACATGCTGCTGAGGTGAGGGGCGGGACGATTAGACTAGAGGTTTAGCCAATCACAACACACTGGGCTAGCTAACCAATCAGAGCCCGTCGCCTATATCTGAGGGCGGGGCTTCACAAAAACAGGAAAAGATCAGCCCGTTTCTCAGAGAAGGGACAGAGCTGTGTGGAATAAAGGTTAAGGTTAAACTAAGCATTTACACATGTTAGACTGCACCCCATAAACACAATCGAGCCTAGAAAAAACCCAGTGAACCACCCCTTTAAGATATTTTTGATGAAATCCAAGAACTTTCCGAACCTCCATAGACAGCAAGGGAACTACCACGTTCAAGACCTAGAAAGGTAGTAAGGACATCATTAAAATAGTCCATGTGACATCTTGTGCGTTCACATGCGTTGTGGTACTCTTGTGAACGTGCAACAATTAAATAGGTCCCCTTTAAAGGGTTAGTTCACCCAAAAATTAAAATTAGCCCACTAATTACTCACCCTCAAGTTCACCCAAAAATGAAAATTAGCTCACAAATTACTCACCCTCAAGACATCCTAAAAAGATATGACTTTCTTCTTTCAGACGAATCCAATCGGAGTTATATTAAACATTGTCTTTGATCTTTCAAGTGTTTAATGCCACTCAGCGGGTGTTGCATGCATCAGTCCAAAAGAATTTAAATAAAAAGCACCCATCCATAAAAATAAAAATAAAGTGTCTCACATGGCTACGGGGGTGAACAAAGGCCTCCTGTAGCAAATCGATGTGTTTTTGTAAGAAAAATATCCATATTCAAAACGTAATAATCACTTTAATGTAGCTTGCGCCAACAGTCCTACACAGAAGCAGCTCCGGGTGGATGACGAATGAGGTCGGCTTTGTAAAAGAGCATAATAGGACCCCTTTAAGGTTGAACCACTGATGTCAAACTGACTATTTTATCGATGTCCTTACTACTTTTCTGGGCATTGAAAGTGGTAGTTCCGTTGTCGTCTATGCAGGGTCAGAAAGCTCTCGGGTTTCATCCAAAATATCTTAATTTGTGTTTCAAAGATGAACAAAGGTTTTACGGGTTTGGATGATTAATGACAGAATTTTAAATTTTGGGTGAACTATCCCTTTAATAAATACATTTTAATAAAACATCTAATAAATAAATTATCTAAATCTAATCGAAATGTATAAATATTATTACAAAATAAAAATAAATAAACAGTCCTACACAGAAGCAGCTCCGGGTGGATGACGAATGAGGTCGGCTTTGTAAAAGAGCATAATAGGACCCCTTTAAGGTTGAACCACTGATGTCAAACTGACTATTTTATCGATGTCCTTACTACTTTTCTGGGCATTGAAAGTGGTAGTTCCGTTGTCGTCTATGCAGGGTCAGAAAGCTCTCGGGTTTCATCCAAAATATCTTAATTTGTGTTTCAAAGATGAACAAAGGTTTTACGGGTTTGGATGATTAATGACAGAATTTTAAATTTTGGGTGAACTATCCCTTTAATAAATACATTTAAATACATTTTAATAAAACATCTAATAAATAAATTATCTAAATCTAATTGAAATGTATAAATATTATTACAAAATAAAAATAAATAAATAAATAGCTTGAACTCTGGAGGCTGTTTTAAACAATAGGCACCACAACAGCTGACCTCTAAGATGCCTCATTGTTACTAAATAAGGAAGCATTACATGTATCCAGTCAAGTTTCTAGGCAGCTCAATAGGTTTTTGGAACAGAGCTTATGTCTGGCTTCTTCACAGTTTTGTTTGTTATGGTGCATCTTCCATTTCCATTGGAAACTATGGACATGTCACCCATAATATTCAAATTATTCTTTGACCAATATGTGTATTACAATGGTTCATTTTTAAATTACTATTACATTTGGTCCCTCTCAATCCAGAATGTGGTTACATCCTTGTCAGAAACAGACTACAAACAGCTCTCCCCCAAAAACAGACGCACACTCCTCCAGGGTCTTTCTGAAGGAAATTTATTGACAGCCTGCACTTGTTTTCCCCAGTCAGGATGCAAAAAATATATCAGAAAACATATGTAGAATTAAATCAAGGTCATTTTCCTGAGGCACGGTTTGATTAAACATGAAGAACACATCGACGTATGCACAGCTTACTTACGCCGATGACAACAATAGTCATGCACTACAGATAAACAGTGAATTACGTGGCCCTAACATCTTTGTGACTCATTAATCAGAAGGTTTAGACTTCATCCTAATCTAGTTAGTATGTGTAAAACTAATTACAGACTCCAGCGGCTATAACTAGCCTACAAATAACCTAATGAGAGATGATGTGAAGATGAAAACAGCCTGACAACACCCAGGGTTCACCTTTCTGGGTCTCTCTCACAGTTAGCTTTCATCTGAAGATGTAACAATGAAAATTTCCACTTGTTTTGAGAGCTGTGACATTTCAAAAAACCTCAGTTTGTGTATGCGATGCATTAGTTCAAACTATAACCTGTAAGCGCCAAAGAAAACGGAGACATTTTATTATTCCAGCATTGACTTTTTATGGCTATGCAAGTAAGTAATGCAAGTTTTACACAGTAATAGTATGACTATGCTCTGAAATACTTGATTCTGATTGGTCAAACAGATCATCATTTGTTTTCATAGCTGTCAAGTTATATAACCAACACTGAAGAGTAAAGGATGCTGAAAATTCAGCTTTGCCATCACAAGAATAAATGCATTTTAAAACATATTAAAATAGAAAATTATATTAAATTGTAATAATATTTCACAATATTACGGCTTTATTGTTCTAAAGAGGGGTTATTTCCATTTTGGAGTCTAAAAAGAGGAAATAAGGAAACTCCAGCGGTTGGGATGACAGACATACTCATGAAATTATATTTCAGTCTCAGAAAATACGATTAGCTAGCATATGAATATGAAACGTTCCTTGATTATATCTGGAAATCAGTAGCCGTTCAATCAGTAATGACTGACATTAGGGCTGCATGATAAATCGCATGCGATATTTAATGCGCATCTTGTCAGTAAAGCCGGTTCTGTAATCAGCTGTAAATCTCCATCACGTGTGTGCTTTTACATTGAGCAGCATTTACTACACAGAGCCGTTGCTCACTGACAAGCTGCGCAAAAAATCAACTTGTCAGTGAACAACGGCTGTGTAGTAAATGCTGCTCAATGTAAAAGCATGCACGTGATGGAGATTTACCGGAGATTATGCGCATTAAATATCGCATACGATTTATCGTGCAGCCCTAACTGGCATGATGAATCCAACACTTGCACAGCAGTATGATCCAAAATGGAAATCCAGGACTAAAACCTCGAATGAACCAGACACCATCAGCCTGGGAATTGAGCAACCTGGACGCCTGCCTCAGTTTCTCTCACGTCAGTGAATCCAGTGGTCTTCTCGTCACTTCGAGCAAGTTACCACCACCTCTCGTTGGTCAGTGTCCATGAGCAACATGACCCAGACCTTCTACGTTCTAAGTCTTACACCCCGAAATTTATTACACCCGACAGCCTCTATGGTTTCACTATATATAAAAATAAAAAGTATGCTTCTCAAAGTTGCTTCACAGTTATGTGGGAGGTGGTGTGGGAACGAGTGTCACATTCCCCGGGAACTCTGACTAATCCTACAAAAACCATGACAAAAGCAAGTCCTTAATGTGGCGGACGGTGTAAAGAGACACTGAGCTTATACTCTGAGGTGTTTACCACTTTACAACAGACATACTGGCATGAGTACAATGCGCTGGGTGTAAATATAGACAATCTTCAGTTACATGTTACTATTAATGATGAGAGAGAGGCAGTTATGCACCCAAATAGTAATTTTAGAGCACGTATAAAAATAGATCAGAGAACATACAGTTTTAAACTAGTGTTGATCTGATAGCTGTTGGGTGTGCTTTTCAAATTAAACTAGAGGACAGAATAACAGCTAGGTTATTCCCGCCAAGAAGTTCAGATATGTTGGATATATATTATTTCAAATTTTGTGAAATATTGTGTAATATTTTAACACTTTAAAATAATGGTTTTCCAACAATAATATATTTTAAAATGTCTTTTATTCTTACTTTGGCAAAGCTGAATTTTCAGCATCGTTACTCTTTAGTGTCACATGATCCTTCAGAAATCATTCTAATATGCTGATTTGCTGAAACATTTCTTATTATTATCAATGTTAAAAACCGTTTATATGCTTAATATTTTGGGTGAATCCAAGATACATTACATTCAGGACTCTTTGATGACTAGAAAGCTGAACAAAAAAGCATTTACTGGAAATATATTTTTTTATATTATAATTGCCTTTACTGTCACTTATGATCCATTAAATGCATTCTTGCTGAAAAAAAGTAATCATTTCTTTTTATAAAAAATATATATTTTTTTTTTAAATAACTTCTATGTTCAACAGATGAAATAAACTAATTCAGGTTTAAAACAACTTGAGTAAATGATGGAATAAAAATTAAACACTATGACAGAATTGAAAGACAGATGACAGAATTTTCATTTTTGGTGAACTATTCTTTTAATGTTAATAAAACAACAAAACACAAAAAAAAATCAAGAAATAAATACTACTAAACCCAAACTTTTGAATGCTGGTGTATATGGCAATAAAATGTAATTACTTTGGTTAGGGGGAAAACACAACATTTTGTGAAAACATTTATTTTGACAAGATTTCTAATCAAAACAAATCACTGCCCATCCTGTTAGACTTTTGTGAAATCTCTTTATGTTTGTGAGCAAGTCTTAACTTTATAAAGAATATCTCTTTGGCTTTGCGACTTTAGTCTTTGCGACTTTAGGGATCTTATCTATGCACGAACAGCTTGTAACACTCCAAAGAGAAAGGAAAATTTGAAATTGCAACATATGACCCCTTTAAATAAAAAATTCAAAAGATGGCTAAAAATATCCACATTAACCATTAAAAATATCCAAATTAAATATTGACACCCTCGTGCAAGTCAACTCTCAATGCCTTACTAATTTTAGCATCCTGTTAATGTCTTTGTGTAAATAATCACATCTGACCAAAGCATGATTATGAAAGTCTGCTACATCCTATGGAAATACTTTCTTAAATTACAACACAAGCATATTATCATTTAATCTTTTTACAGAGTTCAAAAGAGTGCTGCATAACAACAATGAAGCATTAAAAATTGGGATTACATCAATCTGCTGTCTCTTTTGTCTTAATAGTAATAATTCCTGAAATGTTTAAGCATTTCTTGGAAACCTTGATGCAAATGAGCCAGTCAAATGACAGAGCACACGAACGATGTTAACAGAGAGCACATATGTAACCACAGAGGTGAAGGACTGAGCTTGAATCAATCAGACAAACAAAGCTGTCCAGCCAAGATTTTCCATTGCCAAGTGCTATTGCTGTTGACCTTCTGTTGAAGTGAGACTAAAGTGGATTCAGTTCAGCAAGTCAGAATGGTCTGGGGGGATGATAGTCTGAACACCTGACTGCGACAACAAAAACTTCCGTCCAGTCTGATCACATTTCAGACAGAGGCCATCAACACATAGGGCACACTAAGGTTTCAATGCACAACTACAAAGCTGAGCTTTGAGGCTTGTGTTGAATACGACTGCAAAAAGTCTCCTGAACACTGTATAAACATTAAAGGTTTCATTTTTTCATATCAGAAGTGCCTGGCTCCCGTTATGAGCTCTGGATCAACTTGTTTGGACCTCGAAGTAAACAATAAAGACTCTGATTATGAAACACACCATACGGTCATGCAACATGCACTAAGATGAAGTTCTCCTCTCACAGAATTGAGAAACTAAATAATTATTTTATTAAACCTAAAATAATCATTCATCTTAGCCAAAGTGACTGTCAGTACTCTTCTGGAGAAACCTGATGTTAAAATTCTGTCATCATTTACTCACCTTTATGTCGTTCCAAACCTTTATTACTTTTTTGCTTTCTTCAATGCAATGCAAACTAATATTTTGCAGAAGCCAATAATGAAAGTCAATGAGGACTGAAGCGATCAAGATAAAAAAATACAAAAAAGGGAGCATAAAACTAATCCATATGACTTGTAAACTATATTCCAAATCTACCATATGATTGTTTTGTTTGGAAACAGGACGACATTTTTATTTTATGTACTGAAAATTTCCATTGTGGCTCTGAAATTTAATTTACACTTATGTAGGGTGACCATACGTCCTCTTTTTCATGGACATGTCCTGCCCGGGATTTCTAAATTGCCTAAAATGTCTAAAATTTGTGTAGGTCCCACCTTCTCTCATGCAACGATTAGTCGATTATGTATAATGCCAGCGTTCTATTGGTCAAACTTCTTTTCAGTCATGACTTTCAGCAAGCATGAAAACAATACGAAAAAAAAAGACAAAACCTGGACAATTTAGGCAGTGTAGAAAACCTGTCCAGAACAAGTGGAAGTATGGTCACCCTAGCTTACACGCATTCAAAAATCATAGCATATTTGATTCTACAAATTCTACAAGACATGCAAGAACCAATGATGTTTGACTTCACTGGCATCACACCTGAGGCAGCACATTTTGATATATTTAAAGGGGTCATATGATGCGATTTCAAGTTTTCCTTTCTCTTTGGAGTGTTACAAGCTGATTGTGCATAGATAAGATCCCTGAGGTTGCAAAGACTAACGTCTCAAAACCAAAGAGATATTCTTTATCAAAGTTAAGACTCTGCCACGCCCTCCTAAAATGGCTCGTTCTAACACGCCCCCACATATCTACCTCACTATGTGGAAATATTTGCATAATGCCGCCCAAATGTGCATGCAAAGAAAGGCGGCATGGTTTCACATCACAGTGGAGTCAGCTGTCTTAACCGTGGCTTGTGTACTGCAAACACATAGCAGCTTCATCGCTGTGTCTGTCACACCACTCTGTTCCCCTTTCGGGCTCTGTCTTTACATTAATTTTGAAAGATGAAGCTCACAATTATGGTAAGGGGCGTTACATTTTCGACGAGTGCTTGCGGTGTTTGCAATGCACTGGGTCAGCTAGCCAATCAGAGCAGACTGCGCTTGTCGGAAGGAGGGACTTTGTAGAAAACGAAGCGCTTGAGAGAGGCGGGGCATAGAGGACCTACAATAACGTACAGTATTTGAAAAATAATGTGTTTTTTGAACATTAAAGCATGTCAACATATTCTGTTACACCAAATACACAAAATAATGATCTTTAAAAAAAGCATCATATGACCCCTTTAAGTTTGAATGCGTGTTGTTGCAGGTTTGCAAAGATATTAGGGTGAGTAAATGATAACAGCATTTTATTTTGGGGTGAGCTGTCCCTTTAAATGCCTTGCTCGAAGAAACAATGGTGATGGTTCATGGGTCACCGGTTCTCTGCGGAAAAGACCAACTTAGCCCAGCATGAATTTCCATGGTTTGGTGCTTGTCTAGCTGGTTAACCAGTATAACCAGCAGAAAACATCTAATGAAGCTGGTTGACCAAGGGAGGCTTTGTTGGGGCTAAAAACTGTTAAAAAAATAGTACAGCCATCAGCATCCTAACATCTAAAACTACACCTCCTGGTCTTTTCAACAGGGTTGAAGGGTTTGAACACACCATCTATAACCACTACACCACATCACCCCAAGAAACTGCTATTTGTTCAGCATGGTGGACCAGAAAGCATCAGATATGATCTGTCCCGATCTATGGCAAAATACAGCACATTATGCAAAATGCAACCACAATTAGATGAGTTACCACAGCAACATGCATGAACTGTCACTTAGGAAAGACATACATTTTTGCATCAGCTGGGACTCAAAGCAACAGTGATAGATACAAAAATAGCTGACATATTACGAGCTCAACTGTTTAATGAACTATTAAACCACATCAGTTACGACAGAAACGACAACCCACACTTCATCAGATCGGATACTGTCGAATGAAACATAAAAAAGACTGTGTAAGTGTAAATAATGCTTACCAAACGATCCTATCTCCTGTCTTCCTTAAGCCATACACGCCCAGCAGATCAACTGCCCTCAGCAAGGCTCTTTAAACCTACTGCCTAACGTTACCAGAAAGGACGTGAATCCTGCGCTTTATTGTGAACCATATCCTGTATTTACCTTCACAAATACACACTTTTGAATTAAATATAACTAAACGGCACCCGTTACGCAACGCGAGGACGAAATGCCGCTTAATCTCGCGCTGAGGGTGTTTGTTTGTAGTGGGGTAGGTTGCCGCTCCGCGAGCTGCTGCCATGAAAGGTAGCGGCGTTCGTTTTCGGGAATGCACGTGCAGCGGTGGATTTTACGCATACGGCGTAGTGTCATGACGTCATGACGTTTATATCATATGGGTCCGTTATGTCTAGCTTTTGTTTATGAGACGTTATTTACCATTACTGTATTTAATATGTAAGTATTTAGTTCATTATTATTTATTATTTAACTGATAGCATTTTATCATTAAAATATTAAAATATTATTATAAACTTATGTTCACGTTTTCATTTTTATTTTAAATATTCATGTCGTTTTAAAACGCTTTTGCATCTATTTGAGATTTTTGCTTTGCCCAAGGCGACCCGAATTATCATAAAAAATAGAATACAATAAATAAATAAATATACTGAGGCCTTTTTAAAGTCGAGAATAGTGACATTAAATGTGACCCTGGGTCACAAAACCAGTCATGAGGGTCAATAATAATAAAACAAATAAAAAATCACCTTTAAAGTGGTCCAAATGAAGTTCTTAGCAATACATATTACTAATCAAAAATTAAGTTTTGATATATTTACCGTAGGAAATTTACAAAAAAAAAAATTTCATGGAACATGATCTTTACTCCTCTCCTAATGATTTTTGGCATAAAAGAAAAATAATTTTGACCCTTACAATGTATAGTTGGCTATTGCTACAAATACACCTGTGCTGCTTATGAGTGGTTTTGTGGTCCAGGGTCACCAATACTTCCATTTCCTCTGACAAAACACTTTTCCAACCTATTTTACTATTTTGCTTGACATTATTAAATAATAGCATAATTTTTATAAATAATTTTATGCTTAAGGACAAAATCCCAAACAAATTAAGTCAGTGAGTTAAATCAGCTGACAACCAGAACAACCTGATTTATGAACAAATGCTTTAATATTTTGAATTACATTTAATTTTTATATTTTCTGTTATTCTATTCATTTTAGTGTACGTTTTAGTAATTGTGTTTTTGTCTTTTTTTTTAAATGTATATAATGTTGCCTTGTTAACTAACTGAAATGAAATAAGTTGTATATATGTATTTTATTTCGAGTAATGATTTTTTTATGGTATTTTTCATTTTAGTTAATAATAATATTAACCTTTCTTGAGAAGTGTTGTTATACAGTGCATAATTCATATCCACCACTACTTTAATACTTTTATTGGGTTTTTGTCATTTGGAGCCCCATTACATTAATTTTGCTTAACTACAAAACCTCCAACAGAAGCATACTGAGCCACAGAACTTATTTCCAAAAAATTTTTTATTATTATTATTATTTTTTTAAATTACAATTAAGCAAAATGAAAGTCTTCTCTCTCGTCTTAATTCTGAAATGGAGTACAGTGAACTCACTTTCTTCTTCAACCTTGTAATCCTAGCGCTCTGCAGTTTTAGCTGTTTTCTGTAAGCCATTAGCTCGCCCTTGTTGTATGTGTGATCCATGGAATGACAAAGTGTGTATGACGACACAGAAGTTTGACAGTGCTCATGGCTATATGAAATGCTACATTGTCCACTGGGATGAATCTCTGAGGCCCCACTGCTTTCATGCGCTTCAGGATCCACAATCTCCTCCACAGCTTTAGTGTTTCTCAATACAACATCCCCTCTCCTCGGCCTTGTGTGTTGTGATCACCTCTGCGAAGAAAAAGATGGTGGGAACAGCAGTTGTAGAAAGGCGCACTTGGCCTAGACTGTTTGTAAAGAAACTATCTTTATCTTCAGAGTGGACAGGACATAAGCAAGAAAAGGCAGTTGGCTTCCACTTTTATCTAAAGGGAAACTGTGAGAATGAAACAGAAGGATAAACAGAAAAATGGAAATAAAAAGTAATGCATTACTTTACTAGTTACTTGAAAAAAGTAATCTGATTACGTAACTCGCGTTACTTGTAATGCGTTACCCCCAACACTGATATAGCCTATATATTTATTGTGACAAGATCGGACTTTGACTGCCGGAAAGAGTATTCAAAGAGTTTGACTTTCAAGATATATATTATACAGAAGTCTCATTAATATTCAGCCGAATGCTTATTTGTAAACTTAACAAAATGTCATAAAATTAGACTATTTCAAGACTACATTTTCAGTCAGGTCAATGTTTTAATAACATTTACATTTCTGAAAGCATCATAAACGGTATCTTGATGTCAAATTAAGAAAAATATTGCAGAGAATCAGATTATTTTATGAAGTTCAATTTGTCAACCCCATCCGCTAAAATGGGCCACGTTATGACTTTCAAGAAATATTTCAATGTTTTCTCTTTTTTAAATTGTTCAGGTAACATTAAAATAATTAAAATTGAAGCTTGGACATATTATATTTCCATTGTATGAATCCATTGATGTAAGACACTCATCTTGTTATTAAACAATATATAAAATTATAAATGAATAAAAGTTATAATGATAGTTTTGCTGTTTGTTGTGTGTGTATATATATATATATATATATATATATATATATATATATATA
>NW_015506178.1:404224-411160 GCF_001515645.1 Sinocyclocheilus grahami | reverse complement strand
TTATACAAGTCAACATTTTTGAACAGTAAGATTTTTAATGTTTTTTAAAGAATTATCTTCTGCTCACCAAGCCTGCACTAAAATAAAACGCTGGGTTAAATACTACTCAGCACTGGGTAAAATATGGACAAACCCCGAGATTGGGTTCTTTGACCCAGTGGTTGGATTAAATGTTTAACCCAACCTTCTGGGTAGTAAATCAAATGCTGGGTCAAAACAACCCAATCGCTGGGTTTGTCCATATTTTACCCAGTGCTGGGTTGTATTTAACCCATCATTTTTTTAGAGTGTGCAATTATTTGATCCAAAATGCAGCAAAAGCAGTAATATTGTGAAATATGTTTTACTATTTAAAATAACTGCTTTCTATTTGAATATATTTTAAGATGTCATTTATTTCTGTGATCAAAGCTGAATTTTCAGCAACATTACTCTAGTCTTCAGTGACACATGATCCTTCAGAAATCATTCTAATATGCTGATTTGCTGCTCAAAAAAACAAGTAACAGAAATTAATACTTTTATTTAGCAAGGATGCTTTAAATTGATCAAAAGTGACGATAAAAACATTTATAATGTTAGAAAAGATTTCTATTTCAGATAAATGCTGTTCATCTGAACTTTTTATTCATCAAAGAAACCTGAAAAAAAATCTACTCAGCTGTTTTCAACATAATAATAACAATATGTTTTTTTTGAGCAGCAAATCAGAATATTAGAATGATTTCTAAAGGATCATATGACTGGAGTAATGATGCTAAAATGTCAGCTTTGAAATCACAGGAGTAAATTACATTTTAAAATATATTAAAATAGAAAAAAAAGTTATTTTAAATAGTAAAAATACATATATATATATATATATACACACACACACACACACACACACACACACATAGGCCTAGTACTTGTAAATGAAACAGATTTTTGAAGAAGTGTTAGCTGCCTTTTCTTTGTAATTATTTGTGAAATGTGTGTGCATTTCTGTGTGCAAACTGTTTACTGTAAATCAAGTCTCAGAAGAAGACACTTTTAACGCTACCAAAAACATCTCCTCATGCACGTTCATGTCAGGAACAAGGAGCTGTGGGGGTCACGAGGGTCATCATGAAAAACCTTCAAACAAACAACTCCAGACTTCAGGGGTGACATCAATTCCTGGATGGCAGCACGGCTCTAATTCCACTTCCACGCCGGATTTCTAAAACAGGGAAAGGGGGAGGCTGGCAAATAGACAACAACACCGGATTGAGGAAACTGACGAGGGCATACGATGTGCAAAACAAACTTGTTTAAAGCTGACAGTCATGCAGCCCGAGCCGTTTCATTCACTATCGCATCTAAGAAGAGGACAGCTCCTCCCCAGCGCACTAGACCCGAGGACAGCATCCAGCGTGGTGTTCGCTAGCACTTCAAGCCATGCGTTTGTACGCGATCCCGGTGTTGCTGCTGATGGTGGTCGGAGACGCTGACGCGTGGGGTCCCGCTGGTAAATACGCCGTCAGCTGCCCGGATAAATGCAACCCCGCGCTGTGCGGCTCGACGCAGCGCTGCAGGAGCACGGTGCTGGATGACTGCGGATGCTGCCAGCTCTGCGCCGCGGGACGGGGAGAGCACTGCTACCGCACCGTGTCCGGGATGCACGGCGTCAAGTGCGGACCGGGACTCTTCTGCGACTTCTACAAGGATGAGGATGATTATGGAGATGAATATGGCATCTGTAAAGGTACGGGCTGATGTGTGCACCTGCTCAGACAGATGGGATTATGGGGGATTGACATATATTCAACGGATTCATTAATTTTGCAATCAGTTATGTCTTAATTATAAACTGCAACTTTCAGAGAAAAAGAGAACTTAAATACTTAAATGAAATAAAAATAATGACATAGAAAAAAATTCAATTATTTCTTTACTTCCTTACCAAAGAGACGAATTGCTTTATTTCTTTATATTTTTCTAATATATATATATATAATATATATATATATTAGTGCTGTTAATCACATCCAAAATCATATATATATATATATATATATATATATATATATATATATATATATATATAATGTGCGTGTCTATATATCTTTTATATATATATATATTAGCCCATAATTATATCTCATGAGGATTTAAAATGTATTAATATATTAATGTTTAATGTATTAATGTTTCAAATGTATTAATATACTAAACATTTATGTATTAATGGATTTCTAATTTAATCTTAATATAAACATATCTTTAAAAATGAATTTAATATTTAATATATAAAATATGAAATTAGAAGTATAGCTTTCCACCAAAGTTTAAGACATGTATGTACCTTGAAAATCAAACCTTTAATATTGTCTCCTATCATCAATGTAGCCTGCATAAATAAATAAAAATATAACCATAAATATGGAATTCAAAAAGAGCTGTGTAAAAGAGAATGTGTATGCAAAAAATAAATCAATAAAGATTTTATATTTATGATGCCCTTATACCAATTAAATATTCTGTATATATTTCAAATTAGATTAAACAAAAAAAAACTGTAATACAAAGTGACAAAATCAACAAAAGTGACAGTCAAACGAGATGTGAAAGAAAAAATGTCAATAAAGATTTTATATTTATGATGCCCTTATACCAATTAAATATTCTGTATATATTTCAAATTAGATTAAACAAAAAAAAAACTGTAATACAAAGTGACAAAATCAACAAAAGTGACAGTCAAACGAGATGTGAAAGAAAAAATGTTATATATATATATACTCATAAATATATACATTTCTTTTATATATGTATAGTCTCTGTATATATGTTAAAGACTGTCCTGACAAATTGCTTTACTTTTTCCTATTTCCTAAATTTTACTAGCTAGTGTGTCACACAGATTCATCACATCTGTTCAAGGCAGATAATATTCAAATGTTTATGGAAATCCTCATGATTAGCTGATGGTTTCGAGGTGATCTCAGGTTACAGGTTAAAGAACAGTTCGGCATACTAAAGAAAACTCGCCTCCAAATCTCTTTTCTGTACAGTCCTTCAAGGGCCCCTAAATGATTACTTAAAGTATTATGTAAGAACAACGTGAGTTGGTGAAAGAACACTCATTGCTTTGTATTGGTGAAACACACTCCTTCCACACCGATTACTCACACTTACACTCAGCCATTTAATTGAGTCTTACCCCGAGTCTTAGACATAAGTGAGCCTTTTACACAAACACTGGATCGGCAATGAGCAAATATCCTCAAGAAGAGTCGTTGTTAATGACCAGTGGTACAGATCCTCTAATGGCTCTGTTTGTGTTTTCTCTTATCAGACTGCATGTACGGAACATATGGCATGGAATGTCGGAACACATGCAACTGTAAAGCAGGTGGATTGTGTGACAGGGAAACAGGCGCTTGTCTCTCCTTTAAATTCTTGGCTAAAATGGCCATGCTGAAATCTCATTCAAGTGAAGGTGAGTTCACGGTTTATTAAAGCACACAAAACAATTGAATAATTTTTGAATTGACAAAATTGTTCAAATATATTTAAAACGCGTCCTTTGATATAAAGTGACATTATGCGGAATATAAATTTTATTTCATTTTTTTATTATTATTGTATGACAGGTAATGAAGTGGGCTCAGGCGACGGCAACACTGAAACCAGCAGCAATCGGTCTTCCGCTCGCAATTTTCTCACCCCTCGCTGACAGCAACTCTCCATCTTCAGTTTAGTCAGTGTACATGTAGCATAATAAATTAAAGGACCAAACGGATATATTTTAATATGTTTAAGAGGGTCAAAGAAAAAGATACACGTTTTATTCTGTATATTTTACAGATGTGTATGCCAGTTATGTCTTTATTCCAAAGCATGCATTCACATGCACACAAATAAACATGCAAATGTCCAGCAGAGTTTGATTATCCCAATAATAATGTTCCCGCAGGGGCTCATTATGCTGAAACTGAGCGGTTAAACTGAATGAGCACACACAAACACTTTTTACATTAGAATTAAATCATATTTAATGAGATGCATATTCTAAGATTATAAACCAGACTCAATTCCAATTCTGATCAGCATTAGCGTCAAGGTTCACTGATATGACATCTGTAATGCTAAACAGTGATGCTTTTCATGTGTGTGGTGTGCTATATTAAGGCCAAGGAGATTATTATAAATTATGGACTGTATATCCTTCTAATCGGTGTAAATTATTCGCTGTGAATCTCTGTGAAACCCTCTTGAAAGAGATCATATGAATTCTTACTGCTTTATGTATGAGATTTAAATTAAAACAATGTAATTCTATGAGGAAAATACAGTCTCTTGTTGTTGTTGTTTTGCCATTTTTTTTATTTAGTCATGTTTTTCAGTTTTTAATTACAAGTTCTGTTTAAAACATTTGAAATGTGTGGGAAAACGTGCAAAATTGTAACTAATGTTCTCTTTTTAATATTTAAGTTAACTGAGATCTGTTTTTAACCTCAAGATATAGGAGAGACAATGAGACCAAGGAGATTATTATAAATTATGGACTGTATATCCTTCTAATCGGTGTAAATTATTCGCTGTGAATCTCTGTGAAACCCTCTTGAAAGAGATCATATGAATTCTTACTGCTTTATGTATGAGATTTAAATTAAAACAATGTAATTCTATGAGGAAAAATACAGTCTCTTGTTGTTGTTGTTTTGCCATTTTTTTTATTTAGTCATGTTTTTCAGTTTTTAATTACAAGTTCTGTTTAAAACATTTTAAATGTGTGGGAAAACGTGCAAAATTGTAACTAATGTTCTCTTTTTAATATTTAAGTTAACTGAGATCTGTTTTTAACCTCAAGATATAGGAGAGACAATGAGGCAAAATGTCACAGTTTTTACTTCAGAGAATATTTTTTTGAAAGCCGGTATCTTTATATCTGTACGTATTAAAGTCTTGAATGCAAAACTATACTGACCATTATTACTGTTATTGTCCATGAGGAAATGTGTATATATATGTATGTATGTATGTATATATATATATATATATATATATATATATGAAGAGTTAATTTGCAAAAACAGATAACTCCATTTTTAAAAATGTGCATTCCAATTAATCTCAATCAAACTGCAGTTGGGTTATTTTGATTAGGTAAAAAAATAACTACAAAATACAGCTAACTAACACAATAAAAGCATGCTAACATTATATAAAACATGATTTTTGAATATTTATTTCAAAAGAATTATCTGTTTTTGCAAATTAACTTTTCACATATATATATTTTTTGTGTGTTTTTTTTAGTATAATAGAGCATAATTGAGTATAATTATTGAAAATAATAACTTTGTTTTATATTTGCAATAAAATGCATTTAAGTATATTTTTATATTTTAAAAGGTCATTTTTAATGTATATATACATTACCTTTTAAAATATAAAAATATACTTAAATGCATTTTATTTCAAATATAAAACAAAGTTATTTTATATTATATTTTATTATATTTAAAAGGAGAAAGAAATCTCTATATATATATTTTTTTTTCTTTTTCACCTTTTAAAGTTAGCAAAAAAAATCCATTAAATTGCCTAAAATATACTTTAAATGCATTTTTTTTCAAATATAAAACAATGTTATTGCATGATAGATTTAGCTAAAAGTGTCCTAATTTAAGACCAGGGGGTGGGGGGGGGGGGGGGTAATTTGTGTAATTAGACTTTACCCAAAAAAAAAAAAAAGTCAAGAAAAACATAATTACTGAAATACAAACCATGTGACAGCTTCCCCGTGTGACCACTAGCCCCAAATACGAATAAGCAGGCCTTATGCTTAATACAATTTGACATATTTTAACTAATACAAAACCAAATGCTTGGTTAAATTATTATGCACTCTTAAAAATAAACACAAACTTTGATCATTTATATTACATGTTTATCCAGATCTAACCTCCTTTCCAGAGGTTTCTGAATGAAAACACCCCGTCCTCATCCTGAGCAGTACAACAGATGCTCTTCAACACGAGCTCTGAAAATACCCACCGCCGACTATTAATAACCGTCAGATCCCTCACCTCGCCGAGTTCTCATATGAGGCTGTTTCCCAGCATCCCACTTGTTTATTTCCTGTGTTTCCTGACACCTGTGAAAATGGTCTTACTTCCTGTTGTTGTTGTGTCTGCCTCTGGGACAGGATTCAAAAACGGCTGGAATTTATCAACTGACACACGTCACCACAGGACAGGACGGGAAAAGAGGAATGTCTGGCTTCCGTCTCCGCAGCAGGTTGACAAAATGCCTTCCCTGTGGTAAACTTCATGCCACTGAAACATAAACACGGATATTGACACATTTCTGAATGAACTGAACTGCAGTTTTGTGGTGGTTCGATTACAAACATGACAAGTGTACACGAGAGTTCAAAAATACTTATTCCACAATTAAGCCAACTGTTTTCAAAATTGATATGAATAAGAAATGTTTCTTGCACATCGAATCAGAATATTGTCATGATTTCTGAAAGATCATGTGACATTGAAGACTGGAGTGATGATGCTGAAAATTCAGCTTCGCATCACAAGAATAAATTACATTTTAAAGTATATCAAAATAGAAAACAGTTCTTTTAAATTGTAATAATATTTCACAATATTCCACTGTTGTTACTGTATTTTTAATCAAATAAATGCAGCATTGATGAGCATACAAATCTTAGACTCTAAAAGTTAATTCTCTGACATAGTCTAAATGTGAAGCGTATTCTTAGAGACCCATTCGGGAGCTTTTCTTGAGGATTTTCCTTCTATTCATGCATTGCTTCCTCAACAGGCACAGCAATTCTTTCCTCTATAAGCCACAATGAGCTTTAGTATGAGACACCTTTGACTTTATGGCAAGGCCTTTGAGTCTCATTAAAACTCGCACACACACACACAC
Organism: Sinocyclocheilus grahami; assembly: GCF_001515645.1. Taxonomy (NCBI): domain Eukaryota; kingdom Metazoa; phylum Chordata; class Actinopteri; order Cypriniformes; family Cyprinidae; genus Sinocyclocheilus; species Sinocyclocheilus grahami. The sequence goes on along the minus strand of NW_015506178.1, from coordinate 404,239 downwards.
ACACACACACACACA
>NW_015506178.1:402250-403741 GCF_001515645.1 Sinocyclocheilus grahami | reverse complement strand
CATGAGTCTGTGTGTATTCAGTCCCCACCAGAATAGAAAAACAGGCACACACACACACTTAATAAACAGTATTTGCTCTTAGCATCTTTAACTATCAAGATTTAAAGCAGATCTATCAAAGCTAAACCAGGATATTCGATAAAATATCAGACTGAATATATATAACTTTTAAACAATATTCTTATATAAAAACATAATTTACTGCAATATATTTAAATAAAAAGTATCTGTTGTATCATTCAATGCTGTAATGCTTTTGAAGGAAGTCTCTTATGCTCATGCATTTATTTGATCAGAGATGCAGTAAAAACAGTAATATTGTGAAATATTATTACAATTTAAAATAACCATTTTCTATTTGAATATATTTTGAAATGTAATGTATTCCTGTGATGTAAAGCTGAATTTTCAGCATCATTACTCCAGTCTTCAGTGACACATGATCCTTCAGAAATCATTCTAATATGCTGATCTGCTGACTTGAATTTTTTATTATTATTATCAATGTTGCAGCTGTGTTGCTTAATATTTTTGTGGAAACCGTGATCTTTTTTTTTTCAGGATTATTTGATGAATAGTAAGTTGAAAAATATTTTTTTGTAACATTATAAATTATTTTAATAACATTTTTTGATCAATTTAATGTGTCCTCGCTGAATAAAAGTGTGCAAAAAAAATAGTTATCCCATTTTACATTCAGCAATAATTTTGTAATTATTGTTATAATATTGTTAAAATAATATTGTTTCAATCAAAATAACATATGCCTTTATTCATTTGTTTAACAAAAAAGTGGATTCAATCTCTTCAGTGTTTGACTTGTCATATGATACAATTTCAGTTTTTCAGACATTTCTAAAATTCGGTTTTCACTTTGTCATTATGAGGTACATAACATTAACATAACATAACAACATAACAAAATTTAAAAAAAGTGAAGGGGTCTGAATATTTTCATGCATCCATCCATCAATGCATTATGGATGGATGGATGGATGGATAGATAGATAGATGGATAGATGGATAGATAGATAGACAGGTAGATGGATAGATAGGTGGATGGATAGGTAGATGGATGGATGGATGGATGGATGGATAGATAGATAGAGACAGGTAGATAGATAGAGATAGGTAGATAGATAGATACTCCAGTCTTCAAGTGTTACATTTGATCAATTTAATGCACGCATGCTGAATAAAAATGGTAATGGTAAAAAACCTGACCTCAAACTTAGTGCTACAAAAAAACGGATTTATAAAAGATGGATAGATGGATAGATGGATAGATGGATAGATGGATAGATGGATAGATGGATAGATGGATAGAGATAGGTAGATAGATAGAGATAGGTAGATAGATAGAGATAGGTAGATAGATAGATACTCCAGTCTTCAAGTGTTACATTTGATCAATTTAATACACGCATGCTGAATAAAAATGGTAATTAAAAAACCTGACCTCAAACTTAGTGCTACAAAAAAACGGATTTA
>NW_015506178.1:394448-401546 GCF_001515645.1 Sinocyclocheilus grahami | reverse complement strand
ATGGCATCGTGAAGCACCTTTATTTTTAAGAGTGTAGATTGTGTAACTATACCATCTGGATGCAAATGATTTTCTTAATGCTGATTCCATTGTATTCTGATGAAATAAAAGTTTAGTTCTATACATATTTCATTATATTACAGTAGATCATTTTCTCTAAAAGCATGAATAATGTTTAAAAGTCTGTATTTTTTAATGTTTCTGGAAGAAGATTTTGTAATGTTTCTGACGGAAGTTTCTTATGCTCACTTAAGGCTATATTTATTTAATCAAGAGTACATTAAAAACAGTAATGTTAAAAGTAGATTAAAAAAAGCTTAAATAAATAAATGGCAGATTACATTTCCTTACCCATATACTTAAAGTATTACAGTTTTTCACAATCGATTTGACACTTTTCTCCAATGCAATGTACTTGTTCTCAAAACAATTAGCACAGCCTTCCAAACACAAAATGATCTTAACCAGCAGCAAATAAAGTAAAATAAAATATAAATAAATAAAAAATAAGCACCAAATATTGATGTTTGTTGGGGAAGTTGTGGCCTAATGGTTAGAGAGTCGGACTCATAACCCAAAAGGTTGCGGGTTTGAGTCTTGTACCGGTGGGGGGAGTGGATGTACAGTGCTCTCTCCCACCTGAGGTGCCCTTGAGCAAGGCACTGAGCTCCCCAGGCGCCGCAGCATAAATGGCTGCCCACTGCTCTGTGTGTGTGTGTGTGTGTGTGTGTGTGCACTTTGGATGGGTAAATGCAGAGCACTAATTCCTAGTATGGGTCACCATACTTGGCCACATGTCATGTCACTTTCTTTTTCATGTTTCCTATGCAAGGCTGTTCATCACGTAGTTATTTGTTTTGATAAAAGACACACTTCTTATCACTGTTTGGGCAGAACAACACATCCCATCACAGAGTAATGTAGATGTCAGTGTTGTTCTTGTTTTAGCGCGGGGTGTGTGAGGCAGCGAGAGATGAGTGTGTGAGCTGTTGTTCTCACCAGTGACTTATCTATCCAGAAAGAAAACAAAATCATTTCACAAACAAGATGAAACACACAAACAGCTCATTATGTCTGAGGAAATAGTTTACAATTATAGCAGACGCATGCACTATATGCCATCTAAAACTACTTTAAACAGTGTTTTGCTCATTCTTTTATAATATCCATCATAAGAAAAGCAACTTTTATGGGATTATATAAACATTTCTACTTAAAAAAACAAAAACAAATATTGTGTCAGTGCAAGATCCTTAGAACTAGCGAATGCAAAATGGTGATTAAAAACAATGGAAAACATAAGAAATGGAAACCATCTGCAAGACCTAAAATTCTTCTAAATGTTAACCTAAAATCATGATAAAATGAACTCCGTTGGCCTTTATATAAACTGTGCGGTAGTACAGAAAAAGAGAAAAACTACAATTACACACTTCTAATTTATGCCCTGCATTAGTTTTTTAGCTGGTGCTAGTCGTGTCACAAACTAATGGCATGTGAGCTGACATAAATGCTGAGATAATTACAGACACAATCTATCAGACGTTATTTTATCTTCACTCTCACACAACTGTGTTATGAGGTGTCCCTTCTAAGTATGACCTGAACCATTTAATTACCATGCCAGAAAGCCCAACCAAGTTTTCCAGTCTCTCTAGTAGTATGTTATGATCGACAGTATCAAACGCAGCACTGAGATCTAGTAGTACCAGCACTGATATTTTGCCAGATTCAGAATTTAAGCGAATATCATTTATTATCTTAATGAGTGCTGTCTCTGTGCTGTGATGCGGTCGAAAACCAGATTGAAAATTGTCCAGGTATCCATTTGAGTTTAAGTATTTGTTCAGCTGATTAAAGACTACCTTTTCAATAATCTTTCCTATAAAAGGAAGATTTGATATTGGTCTATAGTTGCTCAATATGGTGTTATCAAGATTTCTCTTTTTCAGAAGGTGTAGGCCTATATGAGGAACCAATAGTACCATTCAAAACTTTGGGTTCAATAAGATTGTTTAAGATGTTTTCAATAGAAGTCTCTTATGCTCACCAGGGCTGCATTTATTTGATTATAAATACAATAAAAACAGAAATATACTGAAATGTTATTAAAATTTTAAATAACTATTTTCTATTGGAATGTATTTTAAAATGCAATTTATTCCTGTGATGACAAAGCTGAATTTACTCCAGTCTTCAATCTCACACGATCCTTCAGAAATCATTCTAATATGCTGATTTATTATTAACGTCAGTGTTGAAAACAGTTATTTATTTATTCATTTTTGTGGTAACTGATTTTTTTTTTCAGGATTCTTTGATGAAAAGAACTACATTTATTTGAAGAAGAAAGCTTTCATAATTTCATCATGTCTTTAATGTCACTTCTGATCCATTTAAAACATATTCATAAAAAAAAAAAACTTCTGACCCCAATCATTTGAACACTGTTGTACATTATGTGGACAGATGCGTTTAGAAAGTGAATCGTTTAAAGAATCATTTCACTTCTCGTCACTGGGGGGCACTAATGTCTAAGAAATGTGTTTCATAATTTCATCCCTCACTTTTAACATTTTCCCTACAGAGTTCAGTCAAACATTAGGCCTACGAAACCAACATTATTTATTTGTTTAGTGTGCTAGAGGGAGAAGTAAAGAAATTGAGGTGACGTTTATTTAATAAATGATTAGGAAGCCTGGCATGACTAATTATGACAATTTTTTGGTAATGTACAATTTCATATTGCAGCCCTGTTTTTGTTTGTTGTAAGTATGTAAAGTCATTGCACATTTTCTATGAAACTGCTGAAGCAAGATGTTACATGTATGGAAAAATGTGTTTGTCTCTTTTATTTTTAAATGGTCTTGCTTTTCATGTTAAAACCTGTCTGTTTTTTATGATGCCCAGATGGAAGATGCAGACTTTTTTTCTGTGCATTTTCTGCACAGATTGTTTTTGGGGGGAGCAAAAACTGCTGCTAAATTGTTTTAATTCAACGACACTTTTGAGACACTCAAAATAAGGCGATCCTAAAACCGACAGAATGTATTGACCCCTGACGGCACCTGTCAGTACGAGCAAACCCTTTGGCTTTGATACTTAAGTCCCACGCTTGTTCCAACATGTCTGGCCTGTCAGTGGATCGCTTATAAACTGACTCCAGATCCTTTCTTGAGACACCTCAAAACCCCTGTAAATCCTGATTAGTTGAATTATTCATTGGAAATTAATTCTAAACTTTGATGTTAGAGCCCCTTATGCCAACCCAGGCTCAATTTTTACACCTTTAGCCTGGAAATAAATGTCAGAAACTGATTTCAACTGATTGCAGTCACATGGAGATTTCATATTATTCGTGAAGCAGCCCTCTGCTTATTCACTATGGTAAAATAAATGAATAATGAACAACTGCATATAACCACATAACCCATTTTACAGAAAAAAAAGTTTAATAAATTACATTTTAGTGGAAAAATAGTTAATTTTTACTTGTCCTTGACTAATCTCATCATTTTGATTAGGTTATACCTATTGTTGCATGAACACATCCTATAATTAATTAGTCTGGAAGTCACATATGGTCTTAGCTGCAAAAGTTAATAATATTAAAAATAAATAAGATACTAAAAAAATATTTAGTAAAACTATTTCAATGCATCTTAAGCTCCAAATGAATCTGAACAATTTTCTGTGCAGTTCCTGTACTACTTGCCATTGGAAATGTCAGAGATAATAAAAAATATCATAGCATTGGGCTCTTTTAACTTAGGTTATATACCAACCATCTAGAAAACATCCATAACGCATTAGCAACTGCTTCTGCCGGATTTAATTCAGACCTAAATTAGAATTCAGATCTAGATCCAAAACCGACTTAGAGCCAAAACTAGATCTAAATCAGATCTAGATTCATATCCAAAGTTATCCTTTGATATTGTTCTAGGGTGTGAAACCCTCAAGGTTCTATACTGGGACCTTTTATTTTACTTTTTAACCTTAAGAGCTATATGTTAAATAAAAACCATCTATTTTGTTTCTTTATGAAACTTTACCATTCAAAACCCCAGCAGAGATGGAGTCTATCGTCTATTATATGTGTCAGGGCATTAGAGAGCTCATGAACTGTGGAATGTGTCAACACTGAAACTATCACCACACAAGCAGATTCCTCTCTACTCCCAGCTTGGGTAAACATGGAGGTTCATCTCGCAGGGACAAACATCTCTCAGGAGTTCCATTCTCAGCAGTCTTTTCTCTAGTGTTCCCCAGTACAATTTATAAGGGTCTACTGTGACCCCTGACTTGACCTGACTGCAACTCTGTGCAAGTCGGTGACCATCCCATTGCAATGACAGTAAAGTTATTGCCCTGGGGCTCAGAGTCTGTGAGAAATGGAGGACAAATCTTAATCCTGTAAAGTATGGAGTGCCACAAGGATCTGTCCTAGGCCCTCTGCTATTTTCAATATACATGTTTCCCCTTGGTAATATTATTAGAAAATACGGGATTAGTTTCCATTGTTATGCTGATGATACTTAATTAAATTAAAAAAGTAAAAAAATTGGGTGTTACATTAGACACCAACTTGTCTTTTGAAAATCACATTTCCCATGTTACAAAAACAGCATTCGTCCATCTTAGAAACATTGCCAAGCTACGGAACATGCTACCTGTTTCTGATGCAGAAAAGCTAGTTCATGCATTCATGACCTCTAGACTGGACTACTGTAATGCACTGCTAGCTAGGTGGTTGTCTTGCATGTTCAATAAACAAGCTACAGGTAGTCCAAAATGCATCTACTAGAGTCCTTACCAGGTCAAGAAAATATGATAATATTACCTACATTTTTCATTCTCTGCACTGGCTACCTATTAAGTTCCGTATCAGATACAAAAAAAAAACTACTTACTTTTAAGGCCCTAAATGGTTTAGCTCCTGTGTACCTAACTAGTCTTCCATCACGCTACAATCCATCCCGCTCCCTAAGGTCGCAAATCTCTAGACTCTTGGTAATTCCTAGTATAGCAAACTGTAGTTCATCGTGAAAAGCTCTGTACAAATAAACTTGAATTGAAAACTTGAATTGAATAGCGACACAATTTGGGTTGTTTACAGCTGGTGGAACATATGCTTATGGATGTACGTCAGAAAGTCAACAAGGTCTCATATTTGTCATTTTATAAGGAGCAACTCTTTTTCAAGATACAGGGAAAAAAAAAATCATACACTCAGATTTGGACATCATGGCCTCTGATCTGGAGCTTTTCTCTGTAAAATGATGTGCCTAAATGTCAGTGTATGCAAAAGTTTAGAATTTAAGAAATAATTTCATAAATTATTAAATGTAAATAACCATTTGAATTGGAATAAAAGGACAGATTTACTGAGTTCAAAGAAATTCAACACAATCACAACAGAGGGATTTCATTACGCACACAAATGTTTGTTAACACAAGTTTTGCAGTAAAACCTATTTGAACTAAGTATGCTTATTAATTTACTGGTATACAGAATACAGTTAAATACTGCCATAATACATTTTAATTTCTAATATATATTTAAATTATTCTAAGTATTATTTGTGTTATATATATAAGCTACTTATTTGCTAGCAAATGAACTGGAATTTAATTCCAAATTGTGAACAACCCTACTAACGTCAGCCCAGCTTTTGGTCTTTTATGCCTGACTAGTAGCAGGAAAGCATCTATTATTTTAGCGTCCAATTACAAAGACACATGCCCTGAACAAACATGCCAGGTGTTTGTCTGCCATCCACCATCCATCCACAAACACAGAAAGGAGATTGAACCTGACCAACTGTTCTGGACACATTACCCACCTCAAATGAGCCTGGTGGAGTTCTCTGTCTGCAGGTCTGGTTCTTTTTATAGGGCCAGTGTGCTGGATAAATATTCAGCTCAGTGGGTAGAGAGACCCATGGGATATCCTTATGAGCACAAAGGGACAAACTTATTAATGGCTTGATAGATGAATTCAAAGTAAATCTAAGTTCTTTAGCTCACTTATTTGTTAATTTTGGGGCTATTTTGCTTCCATAACTAGTGGAAAGAAAACAGCCAAATGATTTTATTACACTATATTTTGCTTCTCAGCATAATAGATTTGGAGAAATTGAGCATTACATCATTTGCTCAATGGATCCTCTGCAGTGAATGGGTGCCGTCAGAATTAGAGTTCAAACAGCTGATAAAAACATCACAATAATCCACATGACTTTAGACCATCAGTTAACGCCTTGTGAAGCGAAAAGCTGCATGTTTGTAATAAATTAATGTATCATTAAGACATTTTCAACTTCAAACCATTGCGTCCAGCTAAAATTGAATATTATGGATTGAGTCCTCTATCCATAGATATTGCTTTCTACTGTCAGGGATCTGGAAGGAGGACCCAATTGCAGTGAGTGTAACAAGGGTTTGACAAAACAGATCAATACAAAAGGGTTGTGAGGTGCACAGGTGATACCACAACAGGAACACAATAAACAGATAGCTAGGGAAGGCCACTGGAACAGCCGCAGACGTCAACTGGCAGAATACTATGGCAGAGGTGGCAAGACCAGGCCGGGAGAGAGACCAGAGCAAGGCACCAGAGAGCTGAGCTCAGATACTTGACCATAAACTCTGAAGCACCCCCAGACACCAGGCAAGGGAACAGGAACAGGTCAGGACAGGAACTCTAACACCACAACAAGACAAAGCATAGCTCCACAGAAACACAAATTACTCCAAGACAGGCAAGAGAATAAACAAAAGGACTAAATATTATTATTATAAAGTAACCAACACAAATAACCAAAAAAAAAAATGAACAAAAGATCAGGACTAAGAGAACAAAAACAAGATCAGGACTAAAAAAAGTTCAAAAACAGCCCGCATCCAAAAACAAGGAGCAATACAAAAACATAGAATTACAAGAGACAAGACTAGGGCAAGACTAGAGCACAAGAACAAACCGACAGGAAGACAGGAACACATAATCAACCATATCCACAGACAGCGACAGCGAGGGAAAGAATGACCACGAACCAGCAAAGACGATAGGGCAAGTGGCACTATAAATAGGGAGGA